>NC_089857.1:10016783-10244283 GCF_036373705.1 Amia ocellicauda | reverse complement strand
GAGGACCGTAGACACAGTGGTCGGCCAAGGAAACTTACTGCAGCAGATGAAAGACACATCATGCTTACTTCCCTTCACAATCGGAAGATGCCATCAGCTCAGAATTGGCAGAAAACAGTGGGACCCTGGTACACCCATCTACTGTCCGGAGAAGTTCATGGAAGACTTGCGGACAAAAAGCCGTACCTCCGACGTGACAACAAGGCCAAGTGACTCAACTATGCATGAAAACACAGGAACTGGGGTGCAGAAAAATGGCAGCAGGTGCTCTGGACTGATTTGAAAAAAACTGAAATATTTTGCTGTAGCAGAAGGCAGTTTGTTTGCCAAAGGGCTGGAGAGCGGTACCCGAATGATTGTCTGCAGGCAACAGTGAAGCATGGTGGAGGTTCCTTGCAAGTTTGGGTCTGCATTTCTGCAAATGGAGTTTGTGATTAATGGTCTGCTCAATGCTGAGAAGTACAGGCAGATACTTATCCATCATGCAATACTATCAGGGAGGCATCTGATTGGCCCCACATTTATTCTGCAGCATGACAATGACCCCAAACATACAGCGACAGTCATTAGGAACTATCTTCAGTGTAAAGAAGAACAAGGAGTCCTGGAAGTGATGGTATGGCCCCCACAGAGCCCTGATCTCAACATCATCGAGTCTGTCTGGGATTACATGAAGAGAGAGAAGCAACTGAGGCGCCTAAATCCACAGTAGAACTGTGGTTAGTTCTCCAAGATTTTTGGGCCAACCTACCTGCTGAGTTTGTTAAAAAACTGTGTGCAAGTGAACCTAGAAGAATTGATGCTGTTTTAATGGCAAAGGGTGGTCAAACCAAATATGGATTTAATGTAGATTATTCTTCTGTTCACTCACTTTGCATTTAGTTAATTGATAAATATAATCTAGTAACATGTCTATTTTTGAAAGCATTCTTACTTTTCACACCTGCCTAAAATTTTTGCACAGTACTGTATATATAAATAAAAATCTTTTGTCTAATGATGGCTAACACAACATGACATGACCTAAGAAGTATTGTTGAAACAGATCCCACAATTGGCCTGTTACTACAGATTTTATAGAGGATTATATACCTTACTCCTGAAGGCTTGGCTAAGTTTGAGTAGTAACCTTGACTACATCTAAAACACATGTGGTTCAGTTTACTGACAATTTGCTGGAGGTCTCTGCACAGCCTTTTCGTTTGCTTGCCATTGCACATAAAGCTACTGAAGAAAGGTTATTTTATTTGATGGTTATTCTTCAGTGATTGTTAAGGCAATATATAGTTGAGCACAACATGAGCGGCTGTGCCCACTTCAAGCCTACAACTGTTACCAAACCACTTATTTGGAAAGCTTTTAAAGTAATTTTTAAATGTTTTTGTGCAGTTTTCTGAATGTCAGGTACTATGTGTCCTTTGTCAGATCTCCTTAGTCACTGAATACATACTGGGTCCTGTTTTTGTTATTATTTTTTTAGAACAATACAACTTGAAGTATTTCATATAATGTTGTCAGTCAGTTGTATGGTTAACATATTTACAACAACTTAGATCCATTTATGTAAGAAACTGACATTTTGAAAAAATAAATATTGATGATGAAATTAGAAAAATATATGAATTGTAATCTTGTACATAGACAAACTCTATATTTAAAAGAAAATTATAATGAAATATGAAACAAGTTGTAAGTTAAATTCCAGGAGGTGGTGGTGTTATGCCTCTTTTTATGTAGCTTTGGCCAACAAACTAAATATTTAGTAACCTACAATGTCCAAGAAACAAATAGGTGTTTTTTAAATGGTTGATGCATTTAATTACATGATATAACTTTGACGAAATGTCATAATTGGTAGCACATGTTGCTAATTTACTAACACTCTGAATGACCGCTGACCCACGTCCTCCTCTCCTTTGGGCTGTCATTCTCTCTGCGCTGCGGATGACTGACAGGCAGAGTGAAGCGTGAGCCAGACTTGGCCCGTCTGTACTGCCTCTTTGTACTTCACATCTACCGTGAATGATCTGTTAATGCCGCAAAGCAAAATTTACCCACTCTAGCGTTTAACTCTCCTCGTCTTTAATTAAAGAAAGTGCATGAAACATGAGTGCATAGGATTCATCATCTGGAAAATACAGATGATCAACATACCTTATTCCAATCATATAGACTTAAAACACTAAATACCCCTGTGTTCTGCAAGTCCTGGCTTTTGTAAGATATGTCTTGTGAGATATCAGACAGAGGTCATTTGGCTACAACATCAGGTGTAATTTTGTCCATGCCATATTATCTTATTGATAATCTTTTTGATAGTCTCTTAATAAGATATATAATCTACTTCAATCATTATTTCACTGCATCATTTTAAGAGGGCCATTGAGATGGTAAATCTCTTAAGTATACTGTGGAGGGATATTGTATATTGTTTTCAATTTGATTGAGCGTTCACCTCTAATGAATTGTTTCAGGTTTGTGTGATGTTTTTGAATCTGTAAGGTTGATATACTGCCTCATACAATCTATGTTGAGGAAAGCATTAAAATAATTTACTCAATATAGGGAGGTCTAAGTTTGGGAAGATCTTTGCACCCAAGGACCAGTGCTGATCCTTCAGTGATCCAGAGGAAAAAGTCCAATTGGATGTCCTGTGCTGATTTGAGGCCTGATTTTTTGTTTGATAACACGTACAGCACTTTTACATCCCCTCCCTGGATGATCTAAAAACACTCTTGAACATGTTTTGATTGTAGAGACAATCTTCTTGTCAGACTAGCCCCAGTTTGACCAATTATAGTTATAGTGTCATAGCTATCTGCAGCTCAGATTACTTTGTAATAAATAAATCAGAGTTTAATTGCTCAAATACTTTAATTTTATGTAGGGCTGTTGCTCAAGGTTTTATTCGCTTATGCAGTTCACGTTTTTGGGGTAAAAATTAGAAATGCTCCCTATTAAGAAAATTATGGCTCCATATTTTAAACAAATTCACAGCAATTTATTACAATCAACTAGACATTTAAGGGTGATTGTTAATATTGAATAGAAAACAGGGTCAGTCCTTTTCAATATTACAGCATATTGCAGCTAATGCAAACCAGATGTATAAAAAGCTAAATGATATTTCATAATAATTGGAAGGGGGAGGAGGGTGTTTTGAACTAATTATCTTGCATTCCTGGCCTTTTCTTGGTCTGTTTGTTGTTGTTGTCGTTTTGTTTTTAAAGCACAATACTTTCAAGTAATGTATCCCTTTTGTTTTTTGATTTATGACTGAAAATTCTCTGCATCTCGGAATAAAACCTTTAGATTATTTTATAAATTTCTAGCGGATAATTAATGTTAACCCATTTATATGATAAAATACAGATTACTTACAACTTGATTTATATTAAGTCAGGTATTGAGTATTGTAGCCAGTTTATGAAAACGTATCACATCATGCAGATAGGACGTGTTAAAGGAACATAGCCGTTGTACAGAACAGTCACCGCAGTCTTTGACTTTCAGTTCTGTTGAGACTGAGGTGGAAGCCAGCAACAATGGTTCTCCAGCTAGTTAGAAATGGGGATGAATACATTTTTTATTTGGATGTTTGCCAGAAGGTGGTATTTTGTATGTCCTGCTGTATCTGATCTTTAATACCTGCGTGACCGTTCACAGAAGCAGCCTGTAGAGGAGCTGTGAAGCTGATTGAAAAGTAAGCATCGATAATGCTGCAGCACGTGAACAACATCACCAACCAGGCATTTTATCAGTGGAAGGTGTACTGTAAGCCTTTGTTGTTAACACTGGGGTTGCTGTTTCTGTGAGATGCTGTGGCTAGGCCAGTGTTTTCTTAGACCTACTGATCCCAAAATGATGTGCATGTGAACTTCAGATCAGAGACAGTGAGAGATGTACAACAGCCAATTTAGAAATTGAGATATTTATTGAAATTTTAATTTTATTGTGCTATAGGTCCAAGACCAGTGGGGGTGACAGAAAAACTGTTGTTAAAAATTAAAGCGAGGAGGTTAGGGGTGGGGTTAAACTATGATCAAGGTTTTCATTTGAGAGAATCAATATTTTATTACAGCTGTCTTTATCCACTGCTGATGGGATCATTCCAAGGCATTAAAAAGGTTATTTGTGTTTCAGCTGTTTGTGTGTCCTTTTAGTTTAGTACCTCTTTGTGCCCCAGATTGCGAGTCACTTTATGACTCTTAAAAGAATGCTGCCCTACATTGCACCCTAATTATTGGTTCCCCCCTCTAATGTGACTTAATACAATGTAAAAGACATGCATCATTATTATCATTAAAGTAAACATGAATGTCTCGCTATTAACTAATTAAAATTCCCGTGTATTACTTAACAATAGTTTAACACATTCTTATTGCTTGCGCTCTGCTTCTTCCCCCCCTCTATTTTCCAGTATCATGAGTAGCCATTATCAAATGAGATCTGGAATAGACCCCCGATACCACAACAGGATTTCCTTGTTTTTTTATATATAAGTCTATGGAATATGAGTGGGGAAAAAAGAGTTTGAATATTGATATTTAAAATAAAAAAAGGAAAATGTAATGCTTGTAAAACATAATGTAAAATGAGTACAACCTCAATTCTTTCCATGTTGCTAAATTTTACACACTGGAGTACTAAAGGGAATTAAATCCACACGTTCTTGTATGAAATAGAGTAGCTGCTCATGGCTTATCCATGGCACTTAGTAACCAGATCCACTGTAGTTAGTTTTAAAATAATTCATTTTTGTAAAAAGCCATGAAGCCCCTTTGCACTGCCTCTGCTCAGCGTATTGTGAACTTTCATATAGTGTCAGTTATTTCTTTCTCCATCTGTTAGCTCGTTGTCTTGATCCAGTGGTTCATACCAACCGTTCAGGTCACAGTCTTTCATGTATCATGCCATCCAGTTCCACTTTCCACAATCTGTAAATTTAATAGACAGTTGTAATAGAAACAAATGACAGAAAAATTCTGCTGCTTTTTTTCTCTCTGACATTTCTGCACAGTTAGAAGCCACGATGTATTGTCTGCAAGCCTGTGAATGTTATCAAAGTCCCTTAGCTTGACTGGGGACATCTTGTAAATGCAAAACAAATATTTAAAAAATCTGGGCAAAGATCTCTTATCTGTTTATCCCTACATTCTCAGATGGAATAATGAATGCCATTGTTTTTAAAGTGTGTTGCATAGCACTGACAGAATGGATCTGAGTGCTCACTACCAAGCATGGGAAAATAAGAACGATCACAGGGGATGACCCTTCAAAGTGGTGGAGTGAAAAATGTGGTTTCCATCTAATATCCAGGTGGAATCTTAATTGAAAAGTTTTGACTTAATCATTTTTTCCCTCCTTAAATCTTTCTCTTCATCTCTCTCTATATAAACCATCTGTACATTTCTGTCCCCAAAATACCAATCCACTGTGTTTGTCAGGTCAGGTACTGTTTGAAAGCAGGTGGAAAGAACATTTTCAAACATAGCTTATATTATTTTATACAGGCAATTAAAAATCAAATTTAACAAACCCCTGTACTGTTGTAATGGTGTGGGCAATGTGACGGCTCTCATTGGTCTCCCTGTAGTGGGACATGTCTTGATAAGGTCTGCTTGAGTAATGGAATACCAGGCTACACATCAGTGGATTCACTAATGAGACGCGCACCTGCGTTTCCTGTGTCTGCATTTCCGAAAAGGCAGAGAGAGTATGCCAAGATGCTATTGGAAACAGCACTTCACAGTAAATTGTAATGCTAACTAGCTTGTGTGTGTGTCTCTGTGTCTATAGAGTAAACCTATAGATTAATATATTTTAGCTTGCCTCTAGTTTAATAAATTAATAAATAAAAGCACACAATACTGAGTTTTTAAGATTGTGTCCTAATTAATGTGAACAAAATGACCCAGTGTCCTCTACTGAAGAGTATTTAAGCATCTTCCTACAGCTTTCACTACAGCGGTTACCAGATATATATATATATATATATATATATTAAAAAACAGTGATTGCCAGTAATGGTTCTTCTTAAACTAACTGTGCAAATTACATTTACAGAATTTATTATGGTTTTTTTTGGTATTTGTACCCCGTCCTTGCAAAACTGCAATGGTTAACAAGACCCATAGAGGTAATTCCCAGTGTCTGATCGTGCTGGTCAAGACCTTGCATCTCAAGCAGGGTGCCAGCACTGTAATTCCATTTTATGCGGTTGGTGAGAATATCATCGGGTCTAACACATTGTGCAGGGTTGAGTAATAAGTTTTTATGCATGATAAGCATGAGGAATATGAGCCTGCTGATCTCAGGTTTCCATTTGTATAGACTGTTGTTTTTCAGATGGAGTCCCCTGCAGCGAGTTCACCGTTTGATCAATAACTCAATAACATTTTTCATGCTGTAATTATGTGTGTGACATTATCACAGCCCAGCTTTTCTTTATTACCCTAAATAAATACATACATATATACATTTACAAAAATATAACAATAAAGGACCATGCGATTACAACTCTTGTCTTTGAACGTCATCTCTAAATCAGATTTTTAATATTTCTAAATGCCGTGAATATTATATTTTCTTCCCAGTTGAGGAGCATCAGTGGTTACTTTGTTCTTCATTGATTTAAGTTTGGTCCTTCACTCATACTGGAAATCACAATATGTGACTATACTATAAGTAAGAAATGAGTTGCAGAAGGAAACTGTGTCTGGGAAGCTTCATGGTTTATTCGCTGGCCAGGTATTTAACGGCAGTCCTAAGCCTTTAAAGGTTTATGCAGCCATTCCTGCAGTGTCAGTGCTGACACAGAACAGAAACTGTTTCGCAAAGTTTAAACACTAAATTGCACATTCAATGTAATTCAAGTGGACAATTCAGTCTTTAAATTTGTTTAATGCCAATTACACTACATTACTGTTCTGTTTGTGACAGCCTCAGCCCCAGGGATCATTCTGTAATTTCTTGATTTGCATGTTTTATAGACCAATATAGCTTAATATTTATTGCAATTTTTTCAAGCCCTGTGCTTTTTGTTTGCTAAATATCCAGCCCTAATCAGTTGGGATGCGGGTTCACTTGTCAGCCGCTAGAGCTGTGTGACTAGAGGATTAGTTTAGGTTAGATTAGGATAAATTAGCCATATAAAAGTTTGTAATATAAATGTAAGTATAGGCATACAACAAATTGAGATCAGACTGCATCACACTGCATCTTCTGTCTGGCCAGTTTAATTATCTTGCTCGGTAATAGAAAATGTCCCATAAAACCGACCTTAGCCCAGCAGTACCTGAATTGGGCTTATTAATGCTTTTTACAGTGTTGCCCTTGCTGCCCAGTCTGCATCAAGGGTTGTGCATTTACCTTTAATTGTATCTAAAATGTGTCGTCTTTCTAGCCTCTGTAAAGGTCAGCATGCTGCCAGTATTGATGGCATAGAAGGCCGGGTGATTTCAGAAGTGAGATAAGGAAATAAGTGCAGGATATTTCTGGCATTTGCAAGTATGGAAATGATTAATGATTTGATGGAAAAGCAAATCTGACTGTTGCCTGGTGACAAGCTTACTCACCTTAAAATCCTGTCATAGGATTGGATATCTACCAAGAACAGTCTTGGGCTATCAGGTATTAAAACTCAAGAAAGGAAAAAAAAAAAAGAAACCACAGCCTTTCATGTTGTAATTTTCTCTTCAAAAGAAACCTTGTGTTTGGCTTTCCGTGACTATTGCAGGCAGGGTATCAGTATTATGTTTTAAATAAACATTAATACGTAGCATTAGTGGAACAAAATACAACAAATAAACCCTCAATTCCTCTTAGAAACTGACCTGTTAATGTATTTTAAGCTCTTGATTACTGTTGAATCATTACTAATAAGATATACAACAACACAAAAACAATCTATTGTCTGTATATGGGCCTTTTCATTTGTAGAAAAACTGCATATTAACAATTTGTTCATTATATGAAAACTACATTGATTAAATAGATTTAAGATGCAAAGCCTTTTTGTTCTGGCCCAATAAGAAATCCAATTGCAAAACTGAAATTATTTGGATTGTAATGTATTTAATTTGATTTAATGTACTACATTTTAGATATTTTTTAATTATGATATGTCAATGTAACAACAATGTTTTCAATGTGCATGATAAAAGCAATGGCTGTTTAATGCTGCAGTTTCTGTAGTTTCTTTCAAGGGTGTTTCTGTAGATCTTTCTGAAATTAACTCCCAGTTTGGTCTGAACAATGTCTGAAAGCAGCCTTCCATGAAGCACATCTTTTTTCATTTGTTTGGTTGTTTGTTTGCATCTCATTGCCCTTTCCTCCACCTGTGTCTGAGGCAGTGTGTTCTCCCTTCCAGGTTGAAGTTCTGCAGGAGTCTCGTATGATGATCCCGGACTGCCACCGTCGCCTCTCGGTGGCCTACGGAGAACTCGCCCAGTTATTAGTGAGTGGAGAGCTATTGAATGTTTGACTCTTGTACCAAAGTGGGCTTAACATATATCCCTGGCACTGAAGGCTACTTGTTTTTCGTTTTATTTTATATTTTTTTATTTTTTGTACTGAAAAACGCTTATTGAAATTGGAAGGAACAGGTAAAGTACTTTGAACTTGTATTAAACATCAGTGAATAAAAACTATTCAAATCGCTTATTTCATTATGGAAATGTACATGGTTTTAAAAAACAGAAAAACCCAAGAAATGCTTTAAATTTGTTAAGTGGAGAACTTTCCTGAATTCCAGTAGTCTGTGATGAGAGAAAAGCCTGTCCATGGACTGGCCAATGTACTGGACCTGTATCATAAAGCCTTTCTGACCTGAGCAGCCAGGGGAGCACGGGTTTAAATATCTGAATAGCCCAGGGTTATGTGCCATGCCGTGGGCAACAGCAGGACATTTCTTAGACCAGGTGCCAGAGAGAATATTTTGCCTTCAAGTAGTAATATAAAAGTCAAGAAGTTTTGATGGGGAAAAGCCAGTAAATCTATGAACATTTAAATACTTTTTGGTTCATTTTGGTTTGATTTTATTGTGAGAATTATGAATACTTTAATATTATTTTGTATAGTTCTGCACAGGTTTCACAGGCTTTTTGTTAGCCAGGCTTTGTCTGGATTAACATTTATATAATGAAAAGATGTTCATGCAAATTGCCTGGTACCTGATTTGTAAGTTTGTAGTCCATACACTGTTTTGAGATTCTGTTTGAGGCCAAGAAACGGTGGTCTCTCGATGAACAACAGAGGAAAAGTAAAGCATAAGACTGAATGGCACTTGGTGTTAGCCTTTTGTATCTTTTTTTTTTTTTTTCATCATTATACTTGATCAATCGTAATGCATCTGCAATAGGTATGAAATCATAAGTACATCTTTATTTATTTCAGGAAACTGAAGCAGACTTGGCAGAGACAGAGGAATACAAAGAAGCAAGAAACCAACTGGATTCTGTGAAGCTCGAGGGCTGATTCCTATCTGACTGTTCACTTTTTCCTTAACGTTTGCATTCCATAAACTCAGACCTTGTCTGAAAGCATGAAAACAAGCAATCATATCAAGCTTTTTGCATGTAATTATTTGTATTTGTTTTAAATGTGTCTTAATAAAGTGAATACTAATAGCAAATCGTCAAATGAGTCATTTCTCTTTATTTTCCTTGTGACTTGCTCACCCTGGTTGGCCATTCAGCATCTTGCAAGCCTCTATTATTTATACACAGCCAATAAAAAGTGTGTGTATGTGTGTGTGTTGCAGGGGGGGGTGCAAAAGCTGTTAACTATAGAATCAATATCATTCTTATTACATGTTATGAAAAATAATGAGTGAAATTGGAGGCTTATTGACAGTTGATGGGTAACATTAAGGGGGAAACTCAGTGATTTAAAAAGGCAGATCCTGATAATCTAACATGTTAAATTAGTTTGAATTGGCAAAAATGACAATTAATAATATATTTTATTATATGTTTTGGATAGGCGTAACACATGAGATTGAAAACTGAAGGTATCACAGGGAAGAGACACGTGGACTGAGAACTGCTTCATCAGTGAGAAAGTAAGAGGTGATAATGTGAGGAGCCATTAGCCATGGAGAGGTCAGTGGAGGAGTAACACACGTATTCACTTTAGGGCGACTGCTCTTTGTCAAATACACTCACCTAAAGGATTATTAGGAACACCATACTAATATTGTGTTTGACCCCCTTTCACCTTCAGAACTGCCTTAATTCTACGTGGCATTGATTCAACAAGGTGCTGAAAGCATTCTTTAGAAATGTTGGCCCATATTGATAGGATAGCATCTTGCAGTTGATGGAGATTTGTGGGATGCACATCCAGGGCACGAAGCTCCCGTTCCACCACATCCCAAAGATGCTCTATTGGGTTGAGATCTGGTGACTGTGGGGGCCAGTTTAGTACAGTGAATTCATTGTCATGTTCAAGAAACCAATTTGAAATGATTCAACCTTTGTGACATGGTGCATTATCCTGCTGGAAGTAGCCATCAGAGGATGGGTACATGGTGGTCATAAAGGGATGGACATGGTCAGAAACAATGCTCAGGTAGGCCGTGGCATTTATACGATGCCCAATTGGCACTAAGGGGCCTAAAGTGTGCCAAGAAAACATCCCCCACACCATTACACCACCACCACCAGCCTGCAGAGTGGTAACAAGGCATGATGGATCCATGTTCTCATTCTGTTTACGCCAAATTCTGACTCTACCATCTGAATGTCTCAACAGAAATCGAGACTCATCAGACCAGGCAACATTTTTCCAGTCTTCAACTGTCCAATTTTGGTGAGCTTGTGCAAATTGTAGCCTCTTTTTCCTATTTGTAGTGGAGATGAGTGGTACCCGGTGGGGTCTTCTGCTGTTGTAGCCCATCCGCCTCAAGGTTGTACGTGTTGTGGCTTCACAAATGCTTTGCTGCTTACCTCGGTTGTAACGAGTGGTTATTTCAGTCAAAGTTGCTCTTCTATCAGCTTGAATCAGTCGGCCCATTCTCCTCTGACCTCTAGCATCAACAAGGCATTTTCGCCCACAGGACTGCCACATACTGGATGTTTTTCCCTTTTCACACCATTCTTTGTAAACCCTAGAAATGGTTGTGCGTGGAAATCCCAGTAACTGAGCAGATTGTGAAATACTCAGACCGGCCCGTCTGGCACCAACAACCATGCCACGCTCAAAATTGCTTACATCACCTTTCTTTCCCATTCAGACATTCAGTTTGGAGTTCAGGAGATTGTCTTGACCAGGACCACACCCCTAAATGCATTGAAGCAACTGCCATGTGATTGGTTGGTTAGATAATTGCATTAATGAGAAATTGAACAGGTGTTCCTAATAATCCTTTAGGTGAGTGTAGATTACAGTGTAGACTGCTGTAGTTTGTAAACTTCTTAATCAGGTGACGCAAGGATAAGAAACTGCTCTCGACTTAGCAGAGGTCTGACCAGTGCAATCTGGTTGTGCACACCGATTGCAGGAGTGTACATTATAAATATAGAGTGATGGACACAGAATTCAACCCAGCCTTTTCAACGAATGATCATTTAACTTTGTGTGGAAGTGTTAACCCAGGGAACCCCTTGATTCCAAGTCTAGCCTGGATGGAAGTCATGTTAAAATGATACAGTGCACCAGTGAGACCTCTGTAGGGCACTGGGTTCACTTCTAGTCATCACATGCTAAGAAGGACATTGCTGCCATGGAGGCCTAGTGCCTGGAGTTAGACTATGCTAGAGGTTTGCATCATTAAAAACCATCTAGTTATTTTTCAGATGAGATTAAAAGGAGTTTGATTCTGGTCTTCTACATGCTTAATGGGATGGACAGGGCTGAACCCAAGGACTACTGTGGGCTTAAACAATTAAAAGTAAACGGTTGGCAATTTAGATGTTTTTAGGACTAAATTTAGGAAATTCTTCATTACAGAAAGCGGTGTGTATTTGGAACAAGTTCATTCTAGAAACTGATGGAATAAATTCTGCGATCAGTTAGCTAATAAAACCCTGTTGTAGTCTTGTTAATTTGTTTATTCTGTACTTTTATCCTCTTGTGTACTTTGCCATCAGCATAAATATGTATCAACATGTGGTAAATTTCAATATGCAAATATACATTTCCAATAGCGCTTACCTCTCAATGGTTTAAATTTGAAGGGTATTTTATAGTTTAAATCTCTGGGGGGAAAATGTGCAGGTTTTCAAGTCTAATAAGGACAAATAGATTGTTTTTCAGTTGACTTTACTAAAGGACTTAATATTAGCTTCATACGTGTCATGAAAGCTTATCATAGGAAAAGCTTTGAGTTGGCAGTGCCAGTGTCAGTATTCTTGCCACCTGATTTTGGCTAAAATGAAAGTGCTGTGTAATCACAGAGAGAAACCCTAGTCTTATGGAAATACACTACAAATCCAATGAGTTTTGGGTGTCTGTTGTACATGTCTCAAAGTACTAATTTTTTTAAGAACTTGGTGTCCTATGCGTGTTGATGGACACATACAGAATGCCTTCTCTCCCGCCAGTGGGAACGGTGGAAGTGCAAGCGTGACTGCAGACACAGCTGAAATTGAATTGTTCAACATGACCTCAGTGGTGGAGAGAGACAAGGGATTCGATGGACGTGCTTGGAAATTTATGGATGTAGTTGGGAAAGATTTACAGCATAAATGGGAGAAAATGGGAGAGCAGCTGCAACAAGACTAGTAGGAAATTTGGTGTACGGGCCTTGTGAAACAATGTGGTTCATATTTAAGGAATTTTCACATTACTTGCCTGAGTGTGATAGTATAAGAGCTGTAGAGGAACTAATCACTCTTTAAGACCTCCCTTTGATTTATTCACATTGACCCTCTGATAGACTTTCCAACTTTCCAACCCATCCCAATCTTTATAGTCTAGTAGTGTTCTCATATGGTGGGTATAATTCCATTTCAGCAAAATGTTGGGTGCCTTTTCTGTCATTTACACAAAATAAAATGTATTTGTTCTAGTTGTAGATAATTCTGTACCTTTTTTTATTTCAAGTGATTGTGTGAGTTAATTGAATAAACCCAGACTGACATCTTGAAGGTGCTGTAATTTATTAGAAATGTCTCTTTGAAATGCTTTTAGTAAAGCATTAATTTGTCTTGTTCACAATACATATTTCTTTCTCTAAACCTATTTAGTTTATAGATATACACCTACATATAATATATATATATATATATATATATATATATATATATATATATATATATATACACACACACACACACATGTGTCAGTGTGATTGTATCTAGTGTCTTAACCCCCTAGTTTCCCATAATTTGACTTTTATTGGGTTTTATAATCATTTCATTCATCTCATGTATAAGTGTGTTTTGAAGATCTACTGTCAGAACACAAACTACCAACTGTAGTGTTGCTGTTTGAGTTAAGTGTGTCAATAAAAATATAGTATTATGGTGACCAGGAGGGCATGTATCTTGTCTGACAAGATCTGAAGGAAGTGAATATCTTTCTTAGAAAAATTTAAGTAGTGTGTTCAGCATTTGATGCATTATTGACTTGCATTTTCAAATGCTCCTGAATTCATCTGACTGAAAGAAAGGTGTGGATGGTGAAGGCAAATCAGAGCTGCAAACCTAAGGGTTAAGCCTATAGGCTGTACTTTGACAGAAAATTTGAATATTCAACAATATTTTAGTCTAGAAGAGTAATAAAAACTGGCAATATGGCATGGATTGAGCATTTTAGTGTAGTAAACTGCATTGCTTATGTAACTATAATATATTTATATTAAACTATTGATCAGCTACTTCGTAACACAGTGCTGAATACAACAACATACCTTCTCTGCAATGGTGACTCCTGTTTGAATTTAATGAACAGCTTTAATAAGTTACCATATCACAGCTTGCTGAATTGAACTGAGTCATATCAAAAGCCAGGAAATCATGAATCATTATCAGAATTCAGTACCACCTGTCATGTACGTTAGGGGTAATACAGGCGTTGTATCTTGGCTTGGTTGATAAAAGGAGAGTCTGGGTGAATGCCTGAGGTATCTTGTCCCACTTCTGAAAAAGATGGATGGGGTTCCACTCAATGTCCAGGCTTGTCCCCAAGGTGTAAAACTGGTGCTGTGTCTGTGTCCTGTTAAGGTCTTGAGTATCCTCCTCCTGCATGTGTTTTAAGGACACTGCAACCACAACAGTGGATTTGTGTTCTCTTTTTGCAAGGGGTGCAGAATATGATTGAGAACAAGCTCAAAACCTTTCCTACAGCACAGCTTTTAAATAACTGGTATCCAGTCATATTCACTGTACCCCATCTGCATAGGCTAGGTGACTTCTAATATGCAACATGCAACATTTTCTAAGTACTGGAACATGTGCAACATATTTTCATCTTGTTTTCCTTAAAAGAACTGCAAATGCCAAGCATAAGAATATTAAATGTATTTGAAATCTAATACTTTAAAATGTCTGGGCTGGGTTTAGACTGTGAGTGTGACTTCAGTGGACTTTGCTGGGACACAGACAAGGGGTACCTAGGTGATGAAATACAGTAGTAAAATCAACAACAAAAATCTTCCTGAACAAATTCAACCATAACATGCCTCCTCTCAGTGCTGGAGTACTGGATACCAATACCAGTGTCACTGGTCCCATTAACCCTGACCATTATTTAGAAACAGAGAAGCTGGGATTAATGCAGAACGCCATCCTTCAAATTGTATTAATTGGTGTCAGCAGTGGGATGCCTAATTAAACACATTTGCAGCCAGGGACATACTACTAGAACACAGTGTAACATGTTTCTGGGTGTTGGGGTGGTAGAGTGTTGGGGTAGGGGGCTTGAATGTGTGCTGCTGACCAGTATGTGAATTACAGTATTGTTCATTCCTTCAACTCTGGTTCTATATATGTAAACTAGCAGAGTGCCTGACAATAATATAATAATATAATGTACCCAATCTTCACATCTGTTTCAATGTATAGATTATAATGTATCAAATATCAAATCTAGACTAGAAATGCCTTTCATTGTAGAGCCTCTAGTGCCATAATCCATTGGATAGCTTCTGTAGAGAGCACAGAAAACTTTTCCTGAAGCCAATAATGTCCCCTGACCTTCACATCCACATGTACACAAAGGTGAATCTATTGCAGCAAACCTGGGGTTATTCACTGTAACAATCTCATTTTGTTCTTTCTTTGCTTTCACATAGCATTTAATAGCTAAAATGTAATACCTTGTTGCATCAGTAACAGTAAATGGAGCAGACTGGTTTGGTAAAACTGTAGGTTTATATCCAAAAGCCATTAATTGTTGCCCTATAATATCTATATATCTGTCTATCTATAATAAAAAAAAACATTTAAAAAGTTAATATGAGTCTAAACACAAATACGTTCTTCATTAAGCACATGACTGTAACTGGTGGTAAATTCTACTGTTTTAAAATGATACTTCATTGAAAACCAAATTATCAAATTGAATTTAGACTCAATACAACATGTAGCCTGCGAACACTCAGCAATTGTTGTCTACAATGTTATTCACATTTTCCACGTATGTAGGCTAAATTGCATTTTATTAATGAATTTATTTACCTTCCAAAACAGTAATATGATAGTTATGTGTATTTACATAAAGCAGATGTTTTGTTCTAGTGTTGTAATTTAACAGTTGAGACCTGATAATAATTAAACAGTAAGCAAATATTGCTCGTTTGTGTTTTTTTATTATTTTACAGCAGTTCCCAAAAGCTTTCATTCGCCTGATTTTTACTTTTATTTGTATATTATTTTAGTGTATCTATTTTTGAGCAGGATCACGTTATAAAGAAAATGCGACAGTGTTGGAATTGATAACCAAGGAGCTTATAATAAATAGTACCGTTTTACTTTTTGAAATTAATCGATACTTAATTACCCAATAAGTACAGTTTAATAGTTTCAGAATAATCACATTAAGCAAGAATAATTATTGAATTGCTCATCATATTGAGATTTATATAAACTATTAAACACACAAATGTGAATTCAAAATACTAAACTAAATGTTATATATATATATATATATATATATATATATATATATATATATTAAATAGTATATTTTGCCCCACTTATTTGATCGTATGTTACATTGTATCGCTATGGGCCTATATGACTTATTATTTCAATTGAAAAAGTGCGATCGTTGCAAGTCATTGAATAAGGGCTATTTTACTAACAAAGGGAAATACATGAAGCACCAGTAATAGTGTTCTCGGCTGTATTTTACACTATGCTTTATTTGACTCTGTCCCAATTTATCAAACAGGCAATTTAACAAAGTTTATATATACATAACATATTTCTTAAACAAATTAATCCGGACATGTATGTATCGGTTATATGCATTTAAGTGTGTGTATTGTTGTCTGAAATCTATATCTATATATATGTATACACTTGTGTTGTGTTCAGCGTATTACTGAGTGTGATTAAGGACAACACATTTTGTGTAGTTTACAGTTTTGTTGGATGCAATTCCTGTTTTTCTCCTAACACTTCAGCAGTCTCTGAAATACAATTAACATCCTAAATCTGTTGTCTCTAATCACACTCATTAGTGTGTTTAAACAACACATTTATTCTCAGAATATATGTGTTTACTTTATTTCTATCATGTATAGATGCTACAAAGAAACTTAAACGACGAAACAGAGATTGTCTAGCAATATAGACAAATAATTTACAGGCACCGGGTCTCCTCCGTAAGACGAATTTAGGTTAAATATGATTTAATCCTTATTTTATAGATTTCAATAATTGTCGCATTCACCCCAAAGTCTCATTATCACCTTTTAATGAGACCCCGTTACTCCGTGACATACACCCGCTCCATCTCATTAAGGAAATGGCTCTTCAATGCTGATTATTTTATTTGGAAACATAATTATATTTCTTGCGGATAAATCACGCTTTAATGGAGTCCAGGCGGAGGGCAGCCGCGCTAATTGAAGCAGGAGATGCAGTGGCGGCGCTGCCTGGCTTTGTGGCCGGAGGAGGACGCACCTGATCGGCGGCGCTGCCTGGCCTTGTGGCCGGAGGAGGACGCACCTGAGGAGGGTCCGGCCGGCTCCTCTCTTCCCTGGGGCTCAAACACAACAACTTATTACTCCTAATTCCCCACCTGTCACCCAATCACCGGCACGAAACAAGAATCTAATTTGTTAAGCTGGCATTTCTGCAGATGGAAGATCGATTTTCTCTTCAGATTTCTCTAATTGAGTGAATATAGACGCCCATGAATTAGATTCACTTGCAGGCTGGGAAAAAAAGTCAACAAAAATCATCCTTGTAAAATAAGCCATATTACCTCTATACAATCGCCCCCCGCAATAATAAAAGCAGGGGGATGGAAGGAATGAGTGACAGTCATATTCCTGGGGTTTTTAAGCCCCGGCGTGGACGGGCTTTGAATGATAAACAGAGTGAAAAAAGAGGAAGGAGAGATGGTTGATCTCTGAAATTGCTTACAGAATTACATTTGTTTTTCTTGTGATTTTATTAAAAGTCACTCCTCATCTCCAGAATGCGTGAAAATATCTACTTTCCACTCAGATACACCACATTAACTTGCAGGGGGCGAATTTGTTTGTTTGTCTATTTTTATTTATTTGCTGGATAAGATTGATGTGGTCTTATTATCAGTATATCTGCTTAGAAAGAGATGTGACTCGACTTTTTTCCCTTTATTCTCCAATTACACTGTTTTCTATTTATCGGAATGAGCCTCTGTCAGCGTTTGCGCTTTGTGGTTTCAAATAAAAGCTCCAGCTTTACATTAATGCAACTATACAACGGGGGTTTCTGTTCACTCTCGCTAAAATTTGCTCATTCGAAATTGCAATATTAATATTTAAACATATAAGTGAAATAAAGAAAAACAAACGCATCACAAAGGTATAGGAAAGCAAATGCTGTATTATTCATTTTCATATAATTAAGACCAATACACACACGCATATAGAAATGGAATATCTGAAAACAAAAATAAACCCTTTATTATTATTATTATTATTATTATTATTATTATTATTATTATTATTATTATTAATAATAATAATAATAATAATAATAATAATAATAATAATAGTATAAATCAAATTAATAGTAAGTTATAATCACATACATGATGTAGATTTGGGTTTAAATTAGACCAGGTTCTGTCAAGTCAGGTAATCCAAAGGTCATATATAGAATTAAATTCAATTCAAAAGAGCTTTATTGGCTTGAAAAGGTTAGACAAGTATTGCCAAAGCATTTAAAGCAAATAACTTAAGGTAACATAGATCAAGTCCAAACAATAATAATACAGGATACAGATTGTAAATGTACAAGAATAATCATTAAAAGAAAAAATACAACATTTAAAAATAATTACATAAATAATAATAATAATGTAAAAAGTGCATAAAACACATACAATCGCACACTCAAACTCATGTTTCAATCAGACTCTTGAAATCTCCGTGATATTTTGCTATTTTTTTTATTTTAGTAGTAGCAGTAGTAGTGGTAGTAGTAGTAGTAGTAGTCGTCGTCGTCGTAGTAGTAGTAGTACTAATATAGAATAAATTAGGGTTGGAGTCCCTTTCACATGTCCTATGGCAAATACCTAGACGACAGTCCTCCTATTGCAATCTGGGGTGTATTTTATTTTTATTTTGTTGTTTGTTTTTTCAATATACGCAATAAAATTGGCCAAACATTGTTTATTTTGAACTGTGGGATTAAAACCACGCAACTAAAAGCTCATCAGTTCTGTCTTTATTAAATTGAAAGTGATACCAATAGTCGAATTACCAGTTGTTTGTTGTTTACTACATACAGTAAACGAGGACCCTATATCTTAGACCTGACTGGTCAACACTGAATCATAAATTATTTCTATTAAAATTAATTACGAGTGTTTCTTCCAATCAAAGACAGAAAACAAGAAAGTGTGATATTTTGCAGTAAAAATATCAGTGGTGGCGGAAGTCAGAAAGCAAAATCTTAAAGGTGGTTTAATATTCGGTTTTAAATCATCTCAATTGTTTCACAGATAAGGTCATTATAGTAATGCATGTTTTTAACATAAGATATTTCATACTAACATATAGTATATATCTGAAATTATTTAAAATGTATTTCTTGAAAAACTGAGAGAAATAGTATGCAAAATATGTATAACTAAATATATTATCGCCCCAATAAAACTGAAATTAATTACCGTGAATCTGCATTATGTGAAAAGATTACAAGATACACCAATAACAAATTATTATTCTTTACTACTAGTACTACTATATTATTATTATTATTATTATTATTATTATTATTATTATTATTATTATTATTAATAATAATAATAATAATAATAATAATAATAATATGTTAATTAGTTAAACTACGAACTGTAAATTCAATGCATTGCATGTCAAATCCTTGAATAGCAAATACTGGTGTCGGCCTACATACTTCAGCATCCAGAATGGTAACACGTCTCCTATCAAATGCATTAAAAAAATAGTTTTCTTTATTTCACGATCCACAAATAAACCCTGAAATCCCAGTGCTTAGTCTTTCGGCATGTATTGGTGAACAGAAATTCAATCTATATGTTTTATAAGAAGTAAACTGACTAAATAAATTGTATTAGAGGCGGCCAGTATGTTTCCTTTGTTCCACTTCTACCTGTGTGCAACAACCTGAAACCTATTTATTAGGAAAAAATCACTTGATCCGTCATAGAAAACCCTTAAACTGGGGTTTCAGTGCATTATAAAGATGCTGCCTGGGGGTGAAATAGATACAACAAACAAATCGTCAATAACAGCAAAATAATTGGACACGAATCCATTTACGCACAAATACATGTAGCATTGAATAAAAGTGCGTTTTTATTTATTTTGTATATATGCTATAATAGTGTTGGGAGGCAGGCTGTGTAATTTTTTGCTGAGTTATCAATGCATTCTTTGTGTATTTGCTTTGATTAGGCCAAGCTTCACAAGCGCACTTGTCCCTGTCAGTAGAGACCTGGCCGGTGCGAGGAGACGCGCTGTTTATACAGCTATAAAAGCCACGCGATGGAAGAGTCATAAAGAGAAGCGCGCCATCAATCACGGCAATACGATTAAATAATGCCATGATTTCATATCATCGTTATGGCTCTGCTTTGCCTCCACCATACTGGTGCATTTAGAGTCGTTACATGCGTGGACACCGCGAACCAATATGCTATGTAATGTGCTGCTGTAATACATATAACTTACCTTAGTTCAGCATCGCAAAGCATTATTCGCAGCTTTCTGGAAAGCAAAACAAACAAACAAACGTATTTGTAATTACTTAAAATTAAAGTTAAAATTAATCTGAACATTTTACCCTTGCTATTTACCAAACACAAACGCAAGAGTGGTTTCAAAACCGCAATAAAAAACATATATATATATATATATATATATACATTTTGTTTTCATATATATATATATATATATATATATATATATATATATATATATATATATATATATATATATATATATATATACACATACACATACACACACACACACATATATATGTATGAACACCACAGACCCTGAGCTCTTGTATTTTGCTGTCTCTGTAGGCTCCCGTACTCTATCCATGCGCCCGGGGGATGTGTCCACACTCAGGTCCAGATCCACTCTTTCAGTTGAGTCCAGGATCAGGGTGATGGTTTGAACCCGGTGTCAGTGGCTCCAGCCCGAGTGCTGATCGGATCTCACCCCTATAGCGACTCCAGGATCCCGCTCATGGCACCAGATTGCCGAAAATAAAGCGGAGCTGGACCAGTGTAACCCAGGGCAGAGAAAGAAAGCAACAAAAATGCCCTACTTCTCGCTCGGACGCATCCTTTGTGCGACTCTAAAGCCATTATTCACCCCAAATGTAAAGCCCTTTTATAAACCTTCACACCGGCATCTGCCAAAAGCGTTGTGTTATTATTGTTGTTCCCTCTATGTTGTGTGTGTCTGTAGGCAGGAGTCAATGTGTTACTTGCCAGTTAGGCTGTTGGTGGGGTATTATTTACTGCAAACTATATAAGTAATTTATTTGTGTCTGATTTGCTTGAACAAAATAAACTTAATTGAGTTAATTTTGATTAAAAATCAATACGATTAGTTGAAAGCAATAGCTGAGTGATCCGATCCCGGTTTAAAAACCTGTTGTTTCTTCTTCTTCTTCTTCTTTTATTATTATTATTATTATTATTATTATTATTATTATTATTATTATTATTATTATTATTATTATTATTATTATTATATCTCTTTTAATACACTTCATGCCTATCGGTGGGTATTTTTTATCCTAAAAGGAAAAAATGAAAAACACAAATACACACACAGACACCCCCACACACACACACACACACACACACATACACACACAGACACACACAGACACACACAACCACACAGTTACTGCATGTTCAACCACAGTGCAGAATTTCCACTGAATTTTGTACTTAATTTCCTCAGATATCATTTACAATAAGAACCTCCCGGCCTGACAGCCAAGTCTAAACAGTAGTAAATTAGTACAAATTTATACTGATTTTACTCTAATAATCGTAATAAAAGCTTATAGATTTGGCACTAATTACATAAATGCCTAATGATCTTGAAAATTACTCTGGTTAGAAATATATTACTAATCTAAACTTTGTTGTTGGCTGGCTATGAGGAATCAGAGCATTAGAGATGGTTCACTTCGCCTGTGGAAGGCAGCTCTTAAATTGTTATAACAGGGGGGTGAAACATGCATGGGCAAAAATACATACCATAATGATGTGTCGTGATATATGGACCACAAACAGCATTAGAAATTGAGAATAGATGCGCTTTGGCATTAAAATGTTGGCTTGATTCCTAATATTGTACACAATGTGAAATTACACACAGGAAGTGTGCAAACACGCTTGGCTAAATGAAGCAGTTAACATGTACGCTTGATCCAATCTTGCACTGAACTGCTTTTTTAGATTTTTCCTGTCTGCTGTTCTATTCTCATTTTTATTTTCTCTTTCTTTATTTCATTTCTTTCTTTCTTTCTTTGTAATAGAAACACACACGCTACACAAACATACACGTCATTTTACAATGTAATGTTTATGTAGAAATTGCCTAATAAGTTGAAAAATTCACATACGTGCTGCAAACAGGGCCCACTTCAGAACAATAACACTTTAAATAATGTATATTTGAACAAATATTCCAGGAATACTCAGTTTATTAAGTTTGGTTTGTAGTCATTATAGAAATTAGATCAGGTCATTTTAGAGGGTATAATTTGAGGCTGAAAGCTAATAAATCAGATGTGAAAATGAGGAGGAATAGACTTGTAAATGCAGCTCTCCTGCGGATGTGAGTGGTTGGCCATGGAGGCTGGAGGCGCCGACATCTCCACACTTCAGCTCTGATTGGCTCCCATTTGGAGAAGCTCATGGGTTCATTCAACTATTAAGCGCCTCCCCATCCCTCTAAAGGACATTATAATGCAAGGGACCTCCTTTTTAAGCACAAACCGAATTTTCTTTCATTTAGGCTATATATATTTTTTAAATAGTTTAAAGTCGTAGTTTTTTTTGGAGAGCTTCGCCCTGGAGCGGTGCGCAATGCTCTCGCACGCCGACCTCCTGGATGCTCGCCTCGGTGAGTTATCGTCACCAAACTCCGGTCTTCAACTCTACTGTAAGCTGGAGGAACTTCTAATCTAACACAATCAAACTGGGAAATTGACCATTTGGGTCTGATTTTAGAGCTTAATGTAATTTAAGAGCGCTAATTCTCTCTAAAAGCAATTATTGTTATATGACATCATAATTTGATTTAAAACCGTTTTCAAATCTATTGATGTGATCAAATGTAGTTAAGGATGTTTAAAGATGAGATGAATGGTGTTTGATTTTTTTTTACAAGTCAGAACGATTTATGAAAACTAAAATTAAATAAAAACAGACAGAGGGAGAGGGTTATTTATCACTTGTAATAAGAACTGAAAAATAATGTTCTGTTAAGGAAATCAATATATCCTTTAAAATGATTTCCCCCCCAGATTGGGGGACAATGTAACTAATCAAATATGGATGATTTGTAGCTTTTACTGTAACATGCAGTTATTTGTTATATATTTTGTTTAAACTAGTAATTGATTCATGTCTTCATTTTTTTCTCCCTTATTGATAAACAGGAAAACAAAAGTGAATGCTGATTTTTTGGAGAGAGAAAGAAAGAAAGAAAGAAAGAAAGAAAGAAAGTTTGACTTCATTCTAGACTCCCATGTCGACTGATTCCATGTTCAACTATTTTGTAGGGATGAAGGATGCTGCGGCGGAGCTCCTGGGACACAGGGAGGCTTTGAAGTGCCGACTGGGGGCGGGGGGGTCGGACACCGGGCATCCTGGCGACCTGGCCCCGGGCTCGGACAGCGTGGAAGGGGCGACTCTGCTCCCTGGAGACGACATCAGCAATGCTGGATCCAACCCGTCCGGCGTCCAGGTCTCCACCAAAGACCAGGACAAACAGCAGCAGCAGCAGAACCCGAACCAGTCGGGTGGGCAGCAAACCCAACAGAAACAGAAACGACACCGGACCCGCTTCACCCCGGCCCAGCTTAACGAACTGGAGAGGAGCTTCGCCAAAACCCACTATCCTGACATCTTTATGAGGGAGGAACTGGCGCTTAGGATCGGCCTGACAGAGTCCCGAGTGCAGGTAAAGCACATCTGCAGGAATAAAACAACATGGTGTTATTATTTTAGACTAACTCTACGATAACCCAACAATCTCTCACAAATGCTTGGATTAAATAGAATAAGTCATGTAAAAAGCAATAGTGATATATAAAGTATTATACATAAATACACAGGTATGCGTTCCTGCCCAGCCCAGCCTGGCACATGGTAAAATAATTTTGGGGTGGAAAGAAAATTAATAACACTAAAGGAAGATGAATATGATTTGTATCTGGCATTTAACTGAATTCAGTATTAAATTGTATTATTTAAAGGCAAACTGTTTTGTTTGTTTGTTTGTTTGTTTGTTTGTTTGTTTTTACAATTAGTATGCTAGGTATTGTCATTCGGCGGTAAAATAACGTGTCAAGAGGAGAGTATTGTTTTGTATACCTTACTAAATCTAGGAATAAAATATTATGTCACGGTAAATAAGTCATAAATCAATAAGCGATAGTATCACATGGAATTCAAGTTCTGGTAATTACAATTAAGGGTAAAAACATTTAATTTGGATGATTGGCGCATGGCGAGGCCCTTAAACCAGACATATTGACAGTGTTTAAGGGTTTCTGTCACTCCAAACATTTGAAAAATTCACACATAAAACGGGGCTTCAATAACAAACAAATATTCATATAGCTAACTAGATAAACAGAAATGCAAATAAATATATCAATGAATAAACTCGATTGAATTCACTCTGACACCAGTAACATTAACTCGCTGTCCTCAGTCTGTGGCGGAGCTGCTGTCCATGGTCCTGGATTCGTCTCACTCCTGATAAGACTCTTATTAATAATAATAATAATAATAATAATAATAATAATAATAATTATTATTATTATTATTATTATTATTATTATTATAAACCTGTACCGCGCAAAACAGCCCTTATTGTCAGCGTTTGTGTTATTAATTTAAGATTAAGATTAAGTATAAGACGTGTATCAGCAATAATACTAATAGTATCACTTAAAATCAAAGGAAAACATCATATATATATATATACACACACATACACACACACACACACGTATATATATACCGGTGCGCATATACAACTATTCATAATTACACAGTAACGAAGTTTAAACATAAATTTATGTCATGACATAAAAACTATTATTATTATTATTATTGCTATTATGTTTTAGTAGTTTTATTTTATTTTATTGGCGTTGACGTTGCTGTGGTTGTTGTTGACAATACTAAAATAATATACGAAATGAAAAATGAACATCTCAAATTAACTCGTGATAAAATAACAATATGGCTTTGCGTTAATTACAAATTGCAGAAAAGTGCTAATATTTATTTCTGAAATAGTAGTCAGTCGTATTTAATTTGTCTATTTGTGTTTTCTTAAGATTCACATCAGGGGTGCCTCGTTAAACCGGAGGTTTTTATGAAAGTGTGTGTGTGTGTGCATGTAAGCATGTATAGTAATAATCGACAAAAGTGCAGGAGTTTATTAAATGAAAATCCTACGGTTTAGTGGATTTAAAAATTAAAAACACCTTCTAAATAATAATAATAATAATAATAATAATAATAATAACAATAATAATAATAATAATAATAATAATTATTATTATTATTATTATTATTATTATTATTATTATTATTATTATTATTGTTCTTCTTCTTCTTCTTCTTCTTCTTCTTCTTCTTCTTCTTATTATTATTTTTATTATTATTATAAGTAGTAGTTATATCGAATTAACCCAACAGTAGTATTGTTTAATTGCGAAAACATGAAAAGGGTTTATAATAACGTTTTTTCACATTTAAACATTAATATATATATATATATATATATATATATATATATATATATATATATATATATATATATATCATAGTAAAATGCGCAAAATGTTAATTTATTTCTTAACTATTTAAATAGTTTATAGACACAATGAAAAGTACCAAACTGATTCGAGACAATTAACGCATTAAACCAATTATACAGCGCCATTCCCGGCATCTTGTCCATTAGTGTTGATTGCTGCTGTGGTTGCTGTTTAAATGATGGTCCATCTCTCTGACTGGCGCTCTTACAGTTTAAAACTGCTAAATTAACTTAATAACTTTAACTTGAATATATGTATTAAACCCAGACCCTGTATATGAAGACAATATGTATTAAACGCACACCCTGCATACGCTTTTATTTTATCTGCGCTATTTTAGTTCATTATGTATGTATAGCCTTTTCAACATAGTATATTATAATAGTATAATAAAACCAGACCCATTATTATCAACCAATTTCAGAATTATTTATAACAGGCGATGGCTTATTAACCAGCAATGTGAAAATCATGCAAATGGCGAAATGATATGCAATATAATAAGCATAATCATTAGTCTCTAGCACGGATTAATTAACTTTCAATATTTTATTTACATAAAAACCAAATAAGCGAAATAACGATGGCAGAGTAATCCTTGCTAAATAATATTTTACACCAACAGCTAAAGTGATGTGTCTTAATGGCGACGAGGACGCAGTGGCTGTGTCTCCTGTCTTCATAGGGGACAAGTTAAGAGTATATTCTGGCTTTTTAATGGGATGAGAAATTGCATTTTCTTTCCCTGCAAACACTATTAAAGTGTAATGAATCTGGTCGGGATTTCACGGCTGGCTGCTCGAAATGAACCTGAGATTTGAGTTTTAATGCGGCGCCCCAGATTTCCCACCAAATCTTCACATTAATCATCAGCTGGATTGAGATCTTTATCAACCTCAAGGACCCAGAATCATTTAACACCATATCATTCACTGTGTCAAACGGACTGTATTTTCTCTCTCTCCCTCTCTTTCCTTATATATATATATATATATATATATATATATATATATACGAGTGTGTGTGTGGGGGGGGGATAAGAGAGAGGGAAAGAGAATGAGAGATACGGACAGTCAGATCAAATTTTAAGAAATTAATTTGTGAGAAATTAGATTGAGATCAACGTTTCTAGTAGGATTGCGCGCCTTTACATTTTGTGTTCGTTACAGTAATAATAGTTTACTTATTTATGTATAATTATTGACATAAAAACACATATAGCCCGATAGCCCGACGCAGGGGACTGAAGATCTGCGTATCTCTTTAACTTTTCTAGAAGTTCGTCAACGTGACCTTGTATTTCTGTATTGAAATAATTTATAAAAAGTAATATTTCAAAATGCATTCCCATTTTGTGTACATTATAGGCTATACAATGCATTGTGCTCTTTACAAAGATAACACGATCGTGACAACTATCTTATAAGTGGAGTTAAAAAAATAATAAATCAATTAATCGCTTTCACTAACACATTGAAAAACAATCCAGTATTTATAAGTTGTTTATGTCTGTCATGCGAATCGGTCTGTCGAAACGATTAATTGAATACGTACATATGTCGAGTTAAGTATTAAAATATAAGACATTTATATTCTTACAGAAATATTATTGTATCATAACCACACACAAATATATACTACTACCGTCATTTAAATATGCAGCGTTGACAAAGGTTTGTCCCTAAAATATTCGATGCAACAACTTCTGTTAACGATACATTTAAATCAACTGGAATATGTACCATATAGACTAACATATAAACACGTTCATTTCAATGTTAACAATATTTATTCAGCTAAAGCAATTACCGAATATATTGTATTTAAATTAAGGATTCGTTTGTAGTCTCCAATCTGTTTCTCCTTGCTTTCCTGGACATATTGGCCAAAGAGGATCTCAGTGTCCAATAGCTCAGTGCGGTTGTACCTGTTTGGTCACTCTGCCGCATATTGAAGCCGCGGGTTATTTTGATTTCTATAACCAGTTTTTCTTTTTTAACCGATCGATTAAAACTGTACGTACAAACACTAAATCAATAAGTGGGTGGTGGTTAGGGTTGGGCTTGGGGGGGGGGGGGGTTCTAGTAGATGTGTGACATCCCAGTCCTTATTTCCTCCCCATGCTGATGTCCTCTGTCCTTGTCCACCCAGGTCTGGTTCCAGAACCGGCGCGCCAAGTGGAAGAAGCGCAAGAAGACCACCAACGTGTTCCGCGCCCCGGGGACCCTGCTGCCCACACACGGGCTGCCGCAGTTCCCCTCCGCCGCCGCCGCCGCCGCCGCCATGGGCGACAGCCTCTGCTCCTTTCATGCCAACGACACCCGCTGGGCTGCGGCGGGGATGCCCGGCGTCTCTCAGCTCCAGCTACCCCCTGCCCTGGGCCGGCAGCAGGCCATGGCCCAGTCTCTGTCCCAGTGCAGCCTCGGCGCCGGCCCACCACCCAACTCCATGAGCCTGTCCAACAGCCTGTCCGCCTCCAACGGCTCCGGGCTGCAGTCGCACCTGTACCAGCCCGCCTTCCCCGGCATGGTGCCCGCCTCCCTCTCCGGTCCCACCAACGTGACCGGCTCCCCCCAGCTGTGCAGCTCCCCGGACAGTGACGTCTGGAGAGGGACCAGCATCGCCTCCCTGCGCCGCAAGGCCCTGGAGCACACAGTCTCCATGAGCTTCACCTAATCATCACCCCGCCATCCCAGAGGCCCAGAGATGGTTTCCCCTTTTCTTTCTTACTTACATCCCCGTCCTCTCAGTAACACGCCAGGGAGTCTACTCAGGATCCGAAACACTTCAATTAGGAGCAAAGAAAAGACTGGCTGTGTTTAAATGCAATTAAAAAGAAAGCCCGAGTCACACCGACGCAAAAGGGAACAGAGAACTTGGAAACTTAAAATAGTCACTGCAAACGTCTGATCAAGCCTGGTTAGGATGGTTTCTATTTTTGCTTTTGTAGACGTCACACCATTTTTGTATGTATGTATGAAAGAATGTATGAATGCATGTGTGAATGTAGGTATTTATTAATTCATGTGTGTATGTATGTATGTATGAATGTATTTATTCATTTATGTGTGTATGTATGAATGTATTTATGTATGTGTGTATGTATGTATGAATGTATTTATTTATTTATTTATTTATTTATGTGTGTATGTATGTATTTATTTATGACTCGCAGCATATTGGAGTTTTGATCATCCGTTGCTATAACCGCTAGAATAATACAGATTAGGACAGATATCCTGTTAATTTCACTTTATATTATAATTGTTCAAATTGAGGGTGTAACGGCTATTCCGTTTGGTCGAAACTCAATGTGCTGTGACGCGACACTCCAGATGCCACCTGCACTGCATGCAAACACGGGCTACACGCATGCGCAGTGCACGCGTGTGTTTTAAACCCTGGGAGTTTGTACAGCAAGGAAATACATACATAAAAAAAGAAGAAAGAAAGAAAAGAAATAACAATAAAATATACATTTTAAGGAAACAGCTATGTCTGCATGTGCTGGCCAGGTTAAAACAATGGGGATATAATATTTATAAGACAAGAAAAAGAAACTTTAAATAACCTGTTAAATAGGATGTTTTGTGTAGATAAAGCATTCTCGTTACCTTCTGGTCGATTTGTGATATGTTCTAACTTATTGTCTGTGCTTATTATTGAAACTGAGTTTCTTAAATGTTTGATCTTATAATAAACACATAATTTGTTTTCCTGGACAGGTTTATATCAATTTAATGTAAATGGATCAATAAAATCATTTTCAATATGTCACATATGCATGTCTTCGTCTTTACTGTTGCTCTATCTTTGGCAAAGCCCGGTAATCTATACATGTTAGTCTTCAAAGCACATCCTATCTTTTGTACGCAGAGACTTTACTAATCCTATACTCCCACACTACTCCGCCTTTACGTTTGATCTGCACATTACCCTGCCGTTGTGTTTTCTGTTACAGACCGATTGTGCTGCTAGATTGGGTTTTTATTCAGAATAATTACATGTCTCGGGGAAATGCTTGGAGGAATGTAATTAGCTCAGCGGTACACTTTCATTATATTATTCATAAATAACTGTTGAAGTACAAAGTTACAGTCATGGCGTAATGGCACAAACAGATGTATAAAGAAGGGTGGTACCAAAATGAAATACTATAGCAGCCCCTATTAATCATCTTATAAATAATTTGTGAAATGCATTAATTAAAAAAATACATGAATCTATAATGTATTATATATACTGGAATGGAAAATGTATTGTCAAAAATAGTACATTCTCTTTTTAATATGCTGGATATGATTAATATTACCGTTATGTTGACCTTTTGATTAACTTTTCATAGGTTTAATAATACAGCCTATTGACGACGATGCTGCTGACGGTGGTGCTGGTGATTTTTGTTGTTGTTTTTGATGATGATTAACCAGTTAACCATTTTCTTGTAAATTTAGCTCGACCGACATAGATGACAAGAGTTGCAGATTTAATGGAGCAACATTGAGAAGAGGACGATCATGCGAAAAACACTATTTTTGTTTTGTAGCAGGGTCACCTTCGGACTCGGGTTTTTAAATGGTTAATGTATATTGTTAAAGAAGGATCCTGTTGTGTCGCAGTGACGAAAACAAAACTGTGGGCTCTGTGTATGGGATAATAATAATAATAATAATAATAATAATAATAATAATAATAATAATAATAATACAAACTGAGATTAGCTTGCGCATTTGAAATTTGAGATGAGCAGATCATATTATAAAAAGATTAAATGTCTCCTATTCACCCAAAACCCACAGAGTGAAGCAGATGAGGATTTTAGGCCTATATGGAGGTGTAAGCTGATATCGATTTTTACCATAACGAACAATTCCTTACATTTTATATCTTAACTTAATTCAAAGTGTTATTATCAATAATTACGAATGCAATCAAAAGCCTAACTATAATAATAATAATAATAATAATACATTATTTGTATTGTACAATAAAAAAAATATTATTAGTATTATTGATCAGAAACAACACCATATTCAATAATCAACATCAATGTCATGCTTGAAAAATATGAATTATTATTATTACATATGATTATGATGATGATGATGATGATGATGATTATTAATAATAATAGTAATACATCTAACCACCTATGACACAATAATGTGGTGTTCAAAACAGCCCAACAGATTTAGTTTTAAAATTAATAAACATTAGTACACCACTTATTCATCACATTTCATCACTTCACATTGATGATTTAACACAATAATGTTGTTACTTTTGCTATTTGACTGGAAAATTGGTCTGTCCAATTGAATACCTCATCTTGAATGTATATATCTGTCACAAATAGTCTGATCTACCCATTATAGTAAGTTGGCAGTGGAGGTGGCACATCACTGTCCTTGTAAGTAGTGCTGAAGCAGACCATTTGTCAAACACTGATGCAGGTTTGCTTGTAGTGCTGGTGCCCGGGATGTTATACCCAGTGCTACAGTGCAAATGCAAAGAGTAGCTGTCCTGCACAGTTCCTAACTCTCAAAGTCCTTTCAGAGCATTGGCAACATTAAAGAAAAACATCCCATAAGATTCGGGTTACATGGTAAGTGTTTCATTGTTAAATTTAGAAACACATACAGCCCCGAGGGAGCCTCAATCTGCAGGTCTAGAGGCTCCATAGAGGTGCTTGGCCTTGAAATGAGCAGAGATGCAGAATGATCTTTGCCTTCATCTTCTGAGATCCTCTACGATCATATATTAATCGAATATGTTAAATTACAAAGCAGAAATTTGCATATGTAAATGTCCCTCCATGTATATTAACATGAATTGAGCCTCTACCTCAGTGAAATCAGAACAATGCATTTCCTGAAACACGTGGCCAAAACAGAAATGATGATGATTTTTCCATGTATCTGCTGTAATTTATATAAAAGTAGAATAGGAGACTGTCCTGCTAAATCAGTTAACTATGGGAAAATGTAGAGTTCAACAAAGCCAGGGAACAGAACAGAATAGCTGGACCTGTGTCTAAACCAGCAGATGTTCCTCCAGGTGTGTGCTGGACTAGATAGACCAATTAATTCCTCCTGGTGATCATGGATTGCTGGTATTCGAAGCTACTATTAGATACAGCAGAAGGAGGATCATGGAAAGTGCTGCTATCACAGGAGTGTTAGCAATCTTCACTAATGTGGTTTTCAGTGCTGTGGTGTGGTTGTGAACCAGGTTGGAGGGATGCGGGCAGGTTGTCATAGGATTCGATTCCCAAAACCTTCTCACGGCACTGACAGAGAGAGGCATGGTCAGAAACGGGTCAATAGCTGGCAAGTGTATTCTAGACCAAAGTAATGTGTGCTCCAGGCACTGACCCATGCCTAATCTTAATTTCTTCAAGACAGAAGATGCCGTGGCACATGGGAAAGCAAGGGGAAAGAAGACCTGTACAGAAAGATGGGTGGGCGGTGCCACCAGCATGCGGTTGAAGTTCAGCTCCAAACTGCCAAACTTGAAAGTTAGGCCAAATATCAAGCAGGTTAAAGTTCTTCAGTTTGGCAACATATCCATTTGATATTAGAGGCAAGAAAGGGTAGAAGACTCTTCCCTCTGGTGGAGTTGCTGGCAGGCAGAGGGAGGTTTGGATGGGGGGGCAGTCCAGTAACTGAAATGCTTCCTTAAAGGAATTGGCAAACCAATGGCATGGCATTATATATTAATATCACTCACACATTTTGATGTATAATTCTCTAAGGTGAATTCAGGTCTAGTTACTTAAAACTGGGATTTCTTTTTAGAGAAGCACATAGTATTCACATTACATTATTTGTTACTTAGCAGACACTCTTATCCAGGGTGACTTACATTTGTACCCATTTATACAGCTGGGCATTTTACTGGAGCAATCTAAGTAAAGTACCTTTGCTCAAGGGTATAACAGCACTGCCCCACCCAGGATATGAACCCACAACCTTCACAGTTATGAGTGCAGAGCCCTAACCACTACTCCTCAGTGCTATTTAGAGAAATTTAGCAGACTAAATTTTCTAATCAGCTGAACAGTTTGATTAGTTGAACACATTTTTCATTTCACCAGCCTGGATTTGTTGTCCCCCCCCCCCCCCCGACAAGTCATGTTTCCAGGATCCTCTACTGTGACATCAATAACTTGTATAATATAATTGATTTATTTGTACATTATCCTGTTAGACAATCTCTTCCTTGTGAATGGAGTGATGTAAGTAAATGCATTCCATGTGATAAACTAATGCCCCAGTCTAGATGGTTTATTTGCCCTTATTTTTGTGCAGCAGAAATCAGTTTCTGAAAAGGTTTTCCCCAAAAAATGCTTCCACAAAAAAGTGACTCTAATTCAAACCAAGGACAACAGTAAGGGATATTCATGAAAGTCCATAATCCATAATCATGATACAATGTCTCAGACCTATCACTGTGCGTTAGATATTCCTGTTGTAAGTGTGATGAGCACATGTTGAAGATCATGTTGAGAGTTTGGTCACCCATGGTGGTGCATCTGTTTTGCTGTTTTGAATCCTGCAGTCCTGGTGCTCTTCTGCAGGCTGTAGGACGTTAGTTGCTATCAGGCCTTCCAGCAACATAATGACCAAGGCACATATCTAGGTGTACAACCAAAAGACTAAGTCAACGTTGGCTGTGAAATCTCCAGACTTTCATCTTGGTATGGATTGAAGAAAGCTGCAGTCATCTCCACGGAGGTGTGGTCAAAAATCCCTCTGGAACCTTCTTAAAACACTAGCAAAGGTTCCTTTCAGAGCTTAATGAAAGAAATATTAATCTGGGGTTGTGGATATGCTTGATCCTCATATTTATAATACGTTTTGACAGATTTGTTATATACACATATTATACTGACTGATTTATTTATGACAAATTATAATTGGATATAATGGGCATTTATTTTGCTAAATCAGTTCATATATATATATATATACTTGATATGTATAGTACTGTACATCTTAGTAGGCAGTGGAAGATGCAAGAATATAAAGATTTTCTGATCCTAGTAACAGATGTGAAATTATATTACATAAATATAACAATTAGTTTCACTCTCATCCGGGTTAATTAGTTTGTGGAAATGTGCAGCCCATTCTTCATTAAATCATTTTTCACACACTGATTAGGGAGCTGCAACAAATTGTGACCCAGTGTTGTGAGGATCATGTCTCTGGGAATGTGGAGTGGAGAAGCTGCATGCAAGGAAATGGAGAAGAAACTTCTGTTTACCCGTGACTCCTCTCACTCCGGGAGCCAATAACCATTCAGGTGTGAGTGGACACTGTTTAATAGTTTAATGACAAAAGTATTTATTTATTGTTAAATGGATGTGTTGAATAAGACAGTAAAAATGCCATGTTATTTTCTATGATGATGATTATTACTATTATTATTAGGATCATAAGGTTTTGAATTAATCAGGCGAAGATTACTTTAGGTAAATGGACCTTCGCTAAATAGTGTTGGGAACTACTCTAGGGTATATTTGTTTAATAAATAAAAGAGATATAGGTACACAAAGTCAGCTGGTCATTCCTCCTTAGTAACCAGGTTTTGGCAATCTAGGTCAGAGCAGTGCTTTTATTATTTTTCACAGTTCACTATCTATCTGAAGGATGTGACTTTTACAGAAGCGTGTCCCTGCACTTCAATCACTCAAGGAACCATTTCAGCTGTGGAAAAGCATTGGAGTGAGTATGAAGCACCCATGAATGCAAATAGATCAAAACATACAATCACACGTATACAGACCAGCCGAGAAGAATCTCTGTGGTGAAACATGACAGCAATTGACAGAAACTTGACAGAAATACAAAGGTAAACATCAGAAAGCAGTTTGAAAAGGACCGAGCCAATTAGCCATTAATTACAGTCACGTTTCCCCCGACATCTCTTTTGGTTCTTGGAAGTATAATGGGGTTGCTGTTGGAGAAGCCAAAGGTTTATTTCACCGCATTGGGGCAGCTGCTCTGTCTTTATTGTTCGAATGCGTTTTGTCAGTATTTGTGGAAGTGGAGTTTAGGAGCATGCAATTGAAGACATCAAGACGCACACTGCCCAAGAAACTAGTGTCGACTGCCTGAGAATGCCATTTTCTCACTCAATTAAATCTTAGTTAAGGATGCAGAATTCTCTAATTAAATGGTAGGGTTTAGACAGCCTAGGGAACATGAATTCAGCCCATTATGTATTATATTTGTAGCTCACACCATGTCATATCAGGATAGAATCTAGGCATTTATTAATCTCATCAGAGACAGCTTTGCCAAAGAAGACCCTACAGAGTATTATTTCACACAGAAATGGGTTCAGACTCACCCAAGGCTCATTTCACAGAATTGTCCACTGGTTTACTCTGTGATTAGACTGCTGTGAAAACTAGCAAGAAAGAAAGCAACACACAAACACAAGCTAGTGGTTGCATCAGCCCACTTCTTTTAATATTTTACATTTGAACATTTAAAACAATCTTTACTGTTTGCTTTCTATTTTGCCTGCTTCCAGGTAAACCAACTGTTCCAAAAGCATGGCAGATCAAAGGCTCCACATGACTGTTCCACGATTTTTTCAATCACCTACAACATCAGGGAAGCAGGTCTTACATTGGAAAGTATGTCACATCGTCAGACAGTGAGTCCATCTGTCAAACATCAACTTAAGGCTGTTGTTTGAAATAAGCGTGTCTGTTACCCTGTGTGCTGCCCCTTACCCTTGTACTGTATGCTCAGAGATAGGATGTTCCCTTCATGTATTTTCTCCAAGCCTTCTCCCGCTGTGCACCAGTCACACTTGGGTTTGTGGATCTGCACGCTTGCCACTCAATCCAATATGGCAACTGTATATATGAATGAATGAAGGAATGAATGAATGAACTAACAAACAAACTGAAAACAAAATCAAAGCAAATCCAAAGTGCTTTCTGCTACACAGATGTTTCTTTCTTGTTTCATTTGACTGCAGTACTCGCCCCCACACAGCTGTTCGCAAATGTTCCTGTTTCCTATAGGTTTCAGCTACCTGGGTAATTAATTACACACCTGTACTCCTCACTTGGCTACAGGATGTTCCTAATTGGAGGGAGTTACTAACGCATTCTGGAAAATATAGATTTATTGGTAGAGTATAATTAGAACTCACGCTTTGGGTTAGACAATGTGTGTCTACAAATTATGCTTTGTAATCTGTTTTTGAAGTAAATTAGGATGTGACAGTATATTAAAAAAAAATCCAGATTCTTTCAAATTTTCTTAAAACACATTTTCTAACAACAAAGTGTAAAACCTAACATTTGTCCTGATCTTATGGGAATTGTCCTCTCAGCTGGGATTTCACAGTGTAACATTTTCCACTGATGTTTATACTTTTTATGAATTTTAATTTGATTATTTATTCTTTTTGGCATGCACCTTTGTCCATGGACACTTACAAGGTTTATGAGAGTATAGTTTACTGTAATCTCAATATAATATAATATTGCCAACACTACACAAGTAGAGCTTAATTTTGTAATGAATCACTGGCAATCATAATCAACCAGGATGGGCAACCACTATCAACATAATTTGCTTTGTGAGTGTGGCTGATAATGTCAAAGGCTTCCATTTCTACAATGCTGATATTGCACTGAGAAACTCTCTGTCCCTGGCTATGTACTGGTACACTTACTCTTGCTGTAATCATAGCAGGACAGTTGTGGAATGTTAAGTCTAATCTTCCTCAGCCGTGATTCCATTGAGTTGCCATACGGTGCTAAACTAAAAGTCTGATTGATGTGCCTGAAGACTAGGGAATCTTCACTGGCAAGTATGTCACTCAATTAGAGTTGTGATAACAGCACAGTATACAACAGAAAAACACATAAATCCTTTGCAGTAGGTGTTCTTGAGCACTACTACACTATTGCTAAAGAAATGTAATCTGTGATGCCTTTATGCTGACGGCGGTAGCTGTTCAGTTTTTGTTCGACAGCACTCACAATTCAAAAAACAATTTTTCTCCCCCAGCCGTGTTTATTCCCAGCCCATCCCCACCTGACAACAAGACTCAATGCACCCCAGCACCGATGCATGTAACCCAGAAACATACATGTAATACATTCTCATGTAAGAGCATCCCAGAAAAAAAGCATAAATTAAAGCCGTATTTAAGGGCAGTTAACAAATATTGAAATGTATCAATGTCTACTGCACTTTTACTGCACGCCTATTCATTTATTGATGTACTAATTTATGAATTTATATTATGAAAGAAAACAGTGAACCATCTTTTCTAAAATGAATAAATGAATAAAGCTTTTGGCAAGAAAATAGACATTTTGACCCAGTCTGCTAAGCAAGATCAGTTAACATTGTAGTTGATGTTGGTGCCACAGAGTAATTTACCAACAGGACCTCATCTTTTCATCACTGTTATATATCAACACATCCATTAATAGCAGGTTTAGGTGAGTTACACATAACTGATGACAGGTGTAACAAGCGTTGGCTGATAATCACCTACGTTTTACAGATTTTGGTTTGAAAAAATACTAACCCAGGAAAGCAAAATGTCTCGAACTGAGATGATGTAATGGAATTATAGATATCTTCATCTTCCAGCTGCTCTTCTTTATGTAAATAATGTTAAATGGTTTGTGTCAAAGCTCCACACATCAGGAAACCAATTAAAGCAGTTATTCAGAAAAATAAAGAAATGTCAGCTTAGTTCTTATATTAGAAATATTAGAGAGCAATGACAGAAGAGCAGGCTCACAGTTGCACTTGAGTCTTCTATTAAATGAGGCCTGTAATTATCTCAGAGCAAAAACACGGTTTCTGGAGTATTCATGAGCATACCCAATTCATACGTTTAAGTTTTGGAAGTTTAAGACAACACTTCTTTAAAGTCAATTACATATTTGATCAAATACATATTTTAGCCTCATAAATACAAGACAGATATTTTTAGTTTTAAATTGTAATACTGTCCTTCTCCGATTTAATAAGTTAGTTAGTTGATTTCTTATTCACATATCACATATTGTAAAATAGGACATAAGGGGCAGTTGAAGAAGTATGCATAACATCTTGACTTTTTCCAAGTTTTTCAGCTTTAGAAAAATAAATAGAAATAAATTCAGGCTCAGGTTATACAATAATTCAGAAAAGGCATGCTGAGAAGAGCACCACTGAAATGTGACTCACACCAGGAGACAGAATAACACTATTAATGAACTGAAGTCATTAACTTTTTGAAATATATTTTTTGCAATGGACAAATTAATAATTTTGTTAATTACTCAGGGGAGAAGAATATTGTAATTGCTAATGACTGAACAAAACACAGTTGTTTAATTGATCTTTATTGCAGAAAATATGCCCTCAATTTTAAAATGGGAGTTTGAACTTAAATAAGTATTTATTTATTGCTTTTAAACGTTATTTAGATCTGTGTCATATTTTGTATGTTTATATTATTATCTGCTGGGTTTACCTGCTTAAATTGTGATTTGAAATCCCAAGAATGTCCTTTGGGATTTCCAGTATAGTTATATTCAGAATTGTTTTCAATATTGGAAACACTATTAATTTATAGGGTGAAGTAACTTTTGTATATGTTCTTTAATGATAAAAAAAGATTAATATTCACCTACATGGTCTTCAAATACAAATGCACAGTGGGATTGATTTCCATGCAGTGACAGTCTAAACAAAGTTCAATCAACAGCAATATTTACATTTCTCTAGGCTGAATGAGAGTTTATCAAACTCTGACAATACATAACTGAAAAATAACTACTTCAGCTGAAAAAAAATGTACAACAGAAATTAGCAAGATGTGACATTTTCTGCACTGTTATATACAATAACAACTTTCAAACTTATTGCGTGAATTATCTTTGCTTTAACTATAATGAAGCATAATTAAGTTATTTTAATTGAAATACTCCAGTTGTTTTTTAATATCTTTTTGTTTTGTTTATTTGCTGCTACCAATTAAGCTGATATGCTTAGGAGAGATGCATTGAATACAAGGCCTTCTGGGCCGTGTGTGGTGTACTGGAGAGCAGACTGGAAATATAAGAGGATAGAAGAGTACAATATCAGGATAATGTTGAATAGGAATGTATAACCCAAAGGACAGAATTAAGATTAAGACATTATTCCATTCCCAGTGATAAATGGTCCCTTTCTGCCATGAAGGCAAAACAAGAATACATTTCACTACAGACATAGAATGGCCATCAAAAAGTAGTTTCAAGACTATTTACAGTTTTACAATCTGGCTCAAACCTTTCTGAGCACTGATTAATATCTCAAAATTCTGTCCAAGAGCATCAAGAGATTATAAAGTCACTCTCCTAGCCTCACCTGGAAGCTGCATTAATAGCAAGACAACATATACATTTCCATGTCAACATCTAAGCAGTTACTTTATTCATGACAGGGAAGATGATTTTTCTATTGAGAGTTCATCTGAGAATATCTTTATAGAGTTGTGAAATACAAATTTAGGATTATACAAAAGACGCAGAAGAGGGTGTCTTTGAAAGACAGAAAGAAAGACAGAAAGAAAGAAATGTTATTTCTTTTGACCGACAGATAGCTGCTTAGTATTTCTGGGAGTTTTTCTGCTCATCTCATGGTTAAAGATTAGATTTCAATGTTTTATTAATTTGCTTAAAGTGGAATTTATCAGTCGAGCGTTCATTGACACTGACTTCAATCTATTCTGATGAAACTGACTGACATCTTTGTGTGCTCTTCATCAGTCATAATTTAAACCATTCTTAATTGCATTAAATGTAAATTAAGACATTCAATTTTAGCCATTATTTTCCATAAAACACTGTGAACTGAATTTTAGTGGGTCATGAGAGATTATGCACAAGATAAATAGAGGAAATACTAATCATAATCATTAGTGCTCAAGTTTTACTCTAACCCGTTGTGTGCTGATTGTTTATGGCAACAGGCAGAAGTAGGGTTTGTTCAATGGCTCCGTTCAATGATCCTCTTAAATAATAAGTATTTGATGATCTAGGCTGGGGAGATTTACCCCATACAATAGGTCATTCAGCATCTGAATGAGTGCACTAGTAGAACCTGAGCCTGTCATTTACTTACTGTTAGCAAACAGCCATCAATATTTCACTGAAAAAATAAAATAATAAAGTTTCAAGCCGAAGTGAAGTAAAACATGTAGTCTGGTAGGCTGACTCAAACCCCAGGGCAATAAACCCTCAGGGATTTTGAAAACAACTGTGGAATCGATGGGAAACATCATTCCACTCAATACCATACCAGAGCTCAAAGGCAGACACATGTATATTTGTTTTTCCAAAGTTGATTGGGACCAGATTTTGTAGACTGAAGAACCACAGATGTAGGTTGTTGGCTGTGCTGTGGTATTCTGGATGGAGAAAACATTCAGCTCATGCTAAGCTCTTAACCTTTGGGAAGTGTGGAGTTGGGGCTGTTTTGCTACCTCTGCTTTTGGTGCCCCAGAGGGAAGGATGGGTTCCAGGGAATACTTCTGTCAATTTCCAGGTTTTCAGCACTATAACCAACAGAAGGTCACACGTCCTATGGTTAAAGTAGAGAGAAATCAATATTCTTGATTGACCATCACAGACTTTCATATAGGGAGCTGAAGGAAAAAAATCCAAAGCATAAACTCTGCAGCCTGGCGGAGCTAGACAAGATCTGCATGGAGCAGCGCACACAATTCCCTCCTGAGAAATACCTCAACACAACTAGAGGAAGCAGATGCTTGATGGATGGATGGATGGATGGATAGATAGACGGATAGTTGGATAGATAGATATATAGATAGACAAACAGATATATTTCATTGTGTGTGTGTATTTATATGCATACGAAACTGATGTTTCTGCATGTAAATGGTAAACATGAAATTCACGAGACAGATCTTTCATTTTAACTGCTCACTAGAGACCCAACTGTAGACTCTGTCTGATGAGGTGCACAATAATTACCAAGTAATGATTGATTCAGTCTGATTAATGCTTATATGATAATTGTAGTGAGATAGAAAAAAATGTATTCATTTATATCATGCTCTTGCTTTAAAACAGATGCTCCAAAGATTTCTTGCCCCTTTTCATGCTAATGTGTTGTGTGTATATGTTAAAACACCCAGGAGATGATCCCACATTCTGGGATACATTTTTACATTTGTTCAAACCCATAATGGAAACCATAGCCCAGTCTACAGTTCCTAGGGTTCTAATACTGCTCTCTGTATACAACTTAATTTCTTAGGTTTTTATTGTGTTTTTGTGTTCTGCACTGAAAAGGTTCCTCTCCATTGATCCCTTATGAAAAAACATTTCAACTAGATGCCAGCTTATGGACAATGTTGTGCAGTTGTATCCTGTGTTGCTTTAGCAGAACACATTTTTTTCTTAGCATTACAATTGAAGTAACTAAGAAAGTAAGAAAGGTTACAAACAAGTGGTCACTGAGACCATCTTTCTCATTTTGTATCTAGCAGGTTTTATTTGTAGTATTTTAAAAGGCTTCCACTGCAGTTATTTTGTTACAGCACTTTTGGAGCATTTTAACATCCCTGTTGTGAGCACCCATCACTGATGAAAGTGCTTTTGACAATTCTGAGCATGTGTAATGCATGTGGTCGATAAGCACATAGATTTACAACAAGGGCCAACAGCAAAACGGCAAGTGATCCCACACCAATACAGAGACAGGTAGATGGTTTGTCAGTAAATTACACTCCAAAAGCGACAAGCGTTTGTGAATTAATGATCCCTTTCTCCTCACAAAATATCCTCCAGGATTGTGTTATAACGATTGCTTTCCCAAGAGCTCTTCCTCGCAAAACGGGAAAAAAAATAGATGCACTTTATTTTTGATATCAATCACACAATAAAGGGATCTGCAGCAATAAAGCCCACCAAACGGAATCGGCAGTAAGGTAAGCATTTGTATTGAACAAGGAGCATAACTAAATAAAGCAAAATGCAGTGTAGAGGTAATCTAGAGGGACAGCAAAGTCTACTCATCATAAATGAGTCTCCTACTTTTACAAAGCTCTAGGCTGGTTGCGTGGGAGAGACTGTTATTGACTGGTGTAGCCAGCTCTCTCCAGATTATGGCTTAATTCCTCTTCTATCACAATGACCATTTGTTTTCCTTTCAGAAGGCCTAGATTGTATGTTGTTTTTTCTGTCTCTCTCCAGGACTTTTGAAGATCTAATATCATCTGATCTTATGGTCTTGATGGGTTTTCATTGCTCATTTCTGACAACCTGGTTTGAAACCTTCTCTGCCTGCGTGCTCTCAACCTGCACTTTTTCTTCGTCTCTGAGTGGGACCATGAATAAAATCAGGACACTATGACATGTTTGCTCCAGGTATTTTTTTATTTTAAATCCTTTTCTAGCCCTCTTGTCTCATTGTTAATTAATCTATTAATGAGGCACAATGTAAGAAAACAAAGGGTGAAATTAAACAGATTGCTACTGCATAGATAATGCATTTGTTTTCATACTTGGGTATAGTATGGCTCCTCAAAGCTCATGCTTGTTTCATGTTTTTCGTTGACCTTTCCCAAGAATAGGTAATGCTCTCTTGTCAATGAAGGTGTAATCTCCAATGTTACTCACTGGCTACTCCCAGCATATCTTTTATTTGGTGCTTACATCTATGACGACCTACCAAAGTCAGCAAAAGGCATGCCAGTGTTTAAAACACAGGGATGGTTTTCAGTGGTTGAGCCACTTGCGAGCTCCTATAGCCAAGCATTTTCTTGTACCAATTTAATTTATTTCATTTGAAACCCTTGCATTTAATTGAGATACAGTTGAATTACAGTATAAGATTACAGTATATTTCTCCCTATGTTGATGTACAATTTACGCTTATGATTATGATTAAGATTAAGATTACGATTACGATTACGATTACGAATACAAATACAAATACAATTGATTGATTTATCTGGACTTTAACTCAGAACACGTGTTTCCACCCTGCACAGGAATGTCCAGATCTTGAAGAATGTAAAGCCGGTTGCTTGTGGAAGAGCAGAGTGTGCTCCTTATGGATGAATGTTGGCATTTCCTTTGCTAGTTGGAAAGGTTAATTTCCTTTGATCCCCTTTCCCACAAACTTCCCCTTTTCCACACACCAACAAACAAACCAAATCAATAAAAGCAATAGTTTAAACTTATGTGTTCAGAAAGTGAATCCAAAAATTGAATGGGAGAAGCCACGAATAAGAAAAAAATTCACAACTCTGACATTTCTGACTGCTATTTTCAAATGCATTATTGTGTTCTGCTTTATTTGCCAGTGATTACAACTGTAATATCAAGACAGACAGGGCCATGAGCCTTGAGTTCTTTCAGTTAATTTTGTGAATTCCTGCCCCTTTAAAATTCCTCAGACTTTTGCAGAACTTTTCTCTTTGCACAGCAGTTGTAGATGTTGATGTGCTGTCTGCCTTTAAGGTAAAGCCGAGCGCGGGGGAGCTGGGGGGCCTGTAATGAATACCGCTGATACTTCGACAGATTTGCTTTGTACGCAAAACATACAGAGCACTTCAGCCTCTCTATCTTTCTCTCGCTCCGTCTCCCTTTGTGGATTCTAAGTGTTTTCAAGACGGACATAGAAAACTAAGCTCTCTATTGAAAGCCTGCTCTAGTAGCAGATAGACAGTTACACAGCCCCCATCTGCCCTTGAGCTATTCTATTAGTGCATGGAAAGCACCTTGCAGCCCCTGACAAGCGCAGCCGATCGACACTAAATCAAAAATCAGTGCCAGCCAGGGATCTAAGCCACCATGAAGGTCACAGCCATCAAATGCATGCCATCTCAATCCAAAGAAAAAAGACACATGATACAAGCTGGGGATTTTCACAACTGGGGGCAGGTTACAGTTGTGTCGTGTTATGGTAATCCCCACATGCTCAGTCAAAAGCACAGACCCCTACGTTATTCCTCACCTGTTTATTTGGAAACCTGCTTCATATCACCGGTTACATGGGCTGGATCCGTAAAAAGTCCATTTATAGGGGAACATCTTGCTCAGAGTATAAGACAGAGGCAAAGGGAAGGATTTGGGAAGGCTGCAGAAATGCATTTTGCCTTCAGTGCTCATAACAGGATTTCTCACCATTTAGTTATCAGAAGTTTTAGGAATGCTTTGCAGTTGTTCCTTATATATGTGAACTAATGAAAAATAATTCTTTTTTTTTGTTCTGCTTTCAGTCTATTGTTGTCACCATTCCCCTCCCCATATATAAAAAAATACAATTTTCAGGGCTTGTACTTTTAACATTCTGGGATGATTTAACATAGACATAAAGTGTAATATGCATCTTTTATCAATTACATCAAGTGGTAGTAGTAAAGGTTTTAGTTTTAATAATCATCATCACCATCATCAACATCATCATCATCATCATCATTTCATGATAATAAAAATATATTTTATATGCCATATTTTACACCACAAAGTATGAAAACTGCCAACTGCAGTTCTATACCCTGTATTGTTTAAGATGTGCTTTAAAATAATAAATAAATAAAAATACATATCACATAGTTACCAAAGTGTGATTGATATGAATACTAACCAACGGTTTTGATAAGCCCAGTGATGAATTCACAACTGCCAATGTTGCTTGTGTGAGCAATAGGTTAGCAAGGCAAATGCACAGGCACTGTTTCAAGTTGTAATACACTGCCACCTAGTGCTTACAAAAGCTTTGTGTTTACTGGAACAATTGAACTATATCAACTGTAAAAATGTTTTTGCTGCCTTTACATTTATTACAAATATACAGGTAAATATTTATACAGATGGTTTAGCTTAGAGTTAATTTTTTAACCTTAAAGATTTAAACCCAGGCCCCTGGAGTTGAAATTATGGAAAACATAGTGAATTAACCCACTGTAAGGCCTAGCCTCTCAAAAACACTATTCACATATAATGTACGACTGTTAGATACAAAGATATGAGGGCAACATCCAAAAAGTCGTATTCAAAAATGTTTCTTATACACAGGCTATGTATTACTTTCAGTCTATCATTGGAAATTAAGGTTTTCAGTCTAAATCCCCATCAAGACCTACAGATGTAAATATTAACTATGTACTACAGAGTTAAAACGTTACCCACAGTTTGGGGTAGAACTTGTACTTGGAATTTCACTTTTAATATGAAAAACAAAAATCATCAACATCATTGCATTCTGTAAGAGTGTGTGTTTAGTTCTGTACCTATCTTCGAAACTCAGAATCCAAAATTCCACTGAAAATGTCTTATACCTCAGTAGACTGTAATGTTTTCTCAAAGAAGGCCAGAAAGACATAACCAAGCACTCCATTTTAAAGTATTACAATATATTGTGTACATCCTGTACGCTGTCACAATTGATTTTCCATTTTTAAAAAAGAGACACAAATACACATTGCCAAATGCCTTAGCTGGTTTACATTGTCATATTTAACTCTGTGAACATACTGTATGTATTGTAATTTCCATGTAGACAAAGGCCCAGACCAAATCAAAACACTGACCTTTCAGCTAATTGCGAATTGTAAACTTGTTCCCAGTGGCCTGTCAGAGACTACTTTCTTCAACCTCTCAAAAACAAGTATTTGATTGTAATTTGTGATTAACTGGTGAGTCAAAGTTTTTATATTATATGGGCCACATAATAACTCATATTTATCTTTTCGAATTTTTGTTGTGTGTATTTTTGCAGGGTCAATGTCTCTGTGATCTGTTCCTGCTGCTTGTGTTTGAACACATGATTGTGGCAGACCAAATCAATGAAAACACCAACTGGAGGCCATTTCCATTAAATGTAACATATACTCATTACAATTTGCTGTGGGTCAAAACCAGCTAAATATATTATTCTCTGGACAATACAAGAGCAACCCAAACAGTTAAGCCCCAGTTATCTAAATTCTTTTGTTTTCCATTTTCCAACTTTTTCATTCCATTGTGTGGTGGAGTTTTCAGAGTTCCAGTTGTTTCCCTCAACCTAAATAAATCCTAGAAAAGTAAAGGTCTCTTCTCTCAAGTAATTTTGATGTGCCATCTTGTCTGTGGTACTATGCTGGTAAATTATTCAGGCTAGTTTATTTTACTCACACATGAAAATTAAATGAATATGGATAGGATATGGATCCTATAAATACCCATTAAAGGAAAAAACACTGCCTCAAACAATGTCTTGTTTTTAGAATTACGTTAACATCTAAAGCAGAATTTTTACATGGTGAATATCACTATAGTTTACTATAAGAGCTTTAGCATCTGTATAAATCCTGGACTATATATAGCATTAACTATTTAGGTAGACTGGACATTTACAAATGTAAAACTGAGTTTTCAGCAGCCAAAGCCTTTAGCAACACTGTTACCTGATATTTACTCAGATGTGCCATCAAAGGAACAATTGACAATGCTTATCTTTGAAGTATGGGGAACACAAACACTGACCTGATTGTGTACTATTTGGGGGAGAAATAATGAATGGGAATGCATTGACAGAATAATTAAATAATGTTGTTATTAATTAATGAATAAGCCTTCTTAAATGTTACATCAAAATATACAACTAAACTCATTTTAAATTTAGACTAATATAAAGACTTTCACTGGGATCTTCACACTACTCAACAAGCACCACAGATGGCATCAGTCAATACTCATAGTTTAGCAAAATTTAGAATAAAATATAAATTGAAAAGCTAAATGTACACAAATAATCTTTCAGACTTAAATAACTAAGATAAATAAATAAATAAATAAAATTGTAGCACCATACTATCCATATGTAAGTTTGGGCTTCCTCCTGTGAAGAACACCCTACGAATCTCATTAACAAAAAAGTGTAAAATCCATGGCTCCTCATTACTCTAGTTAAATTAAAAGTAATCAAAGTAAAGGAAAAGCAGAGAAAATCCATGGCTGCTCACAAACAATCTTTCTCTGTCTATACAATCAAAAACTGGGAGGGACAGCTAATTACAGACCCTGAAAAGATTAACGATCCCTTCAGACCATTCGACTAAAACCCTGCACCCTGAGGTCAGTCGTGGTGGAGCTCCATTGTACAGATTGTATATGAACCCAAATCTGTGTAGCAGTTCAGCATCACACAGTCAGAGTAAAAATGGGAAGCGTTCTTGTAATAGGTGTGGTGAGATCAGAACTCAATATATTGCTCTTTTTTGCTTTTTCTCTAACAAAAAAATTACTAACAATCTGCAAGACTATGTTAATGGCTGATTAAAATAGATCCAATAGATCTATGTTGAAAATTCCAATGGTTCATTAATACAGAACATGAGTATGGCATGGTTTGTAATAATACCAAAAGCTTCACAAAGCTTTAGATACCTTCAAACTTTTATTGAAGAAATTCATAGCAAATTGTTCTTATTTTGTCATTGTATTTTGTAAAATGTTAAACACAAAAATAGTTTGAGTTTCCTCTTGAAGTTCAGTTCAAAACTGCAACTCACGAGCTCAAACAACCCCAATAGAAATATGTATAAGGTGAATTGTGTTTATTTTGGCCTAACCCTGTTTGACTAAGAGAGCAATGACTTGGCCATGAGGACAATGCCATCGGAACCCTGAAAACCGAAATTCAACACCATCCGCAGTGCAGAATTTCTCAGGTTTATTTTATGGTTCGCTGGTTAAATAGTAATGCATGATTTACAATAGAAGCTTTGATTTTTGAAAATTTCAATTAATTCGTTTTGCATTAGTCAATAGGTCTGCAAGCCCATGGGCCCAAATGTAGAAGGAAGTGCAACCTGTCTTCCACCCGAAGTTCAGTTTAAAACTGCATTATATAAAAACATACGTATACGCTTGACTATTCCAGGACTATAGTTGTTTTAACCTATGGACAGTGGTGTGGAGTGGTGGTCAGGGCTGTGGACTCTGAAGTGGAGGGTTGTGGGGGACACTGCTGTTGCAGCCTTGAGCAAGGTTCTTTACCTAGATGGCTCTGGTCAAAACCTGGTCAAAATAATATATAGAAATAATAAACTATATTGTAAGTTGCCCTGCATAAGGGTGTCAGCTATGAAATGTAATAATGGCATAATTATGCGGGTCAAAGGACTCCATGCCAGTGGATTCTTCCACTTAAAAAATATGAAATTAGAAAATTACTAATAAATGAAATCCTGATGTGTGCGGCATTCTGGTTGCTGCTTGTTTGTCCTTACACGGCTTCCGTACTTTAACTTCGGCTGATCACATGATAGAGAAGCAGCGAGCAGGGAAGTGTTTCTGTTGTTTACAGCCTGAGTGGCTGTGATGGCGACAGACGTGCTCACAGGGATGATGCAAACACATGAATACAGCTGAGGGATTGATGAAATGTGCGAAAGAAGACCCTGCGCTGCGTTAATTTAGAGATCGGTAAGGCATAGTATTCGACTGAAACAAATAGGTACATCAAATGAATGCATACATTTCCAAATTATATACTAATGATGTCGATTCTAATAAGATTGTATTATTACTTCTGCTTCTTCTTTTTCTTCTTTTACTCCTCCCCCCTCCTTATTTACTGGATCTGTTTTAATCAGCCAATCCTACGATGTGATGTGAATATATATATATATATATATATATATATATATATATATATATATATATATATATAATTACATTAGACCACAAGTAAGACTCGACTCGTCTAACTACCCGAATAGTCGAAATGACAATGAAATGAGCCAAAGGAAACACAGTGAACTAAAATAACGGAGTCAAACGCTATTGCGAAATCCAGTGGTCAATGGATGACCAAAATACCGTGGTGACGATACAGACAACACTCAATACTAATCATATCTTTTAAATAACAGCAACAACACTAATGCAACAAATATACACAATTGTACGAAATGTGCCTTTCGTAATGGCAGTGTTGTTTCTGATTTGTTTGGGTCAGTTTAGACTCCTTTTGGAAATCCTTAGCCGGTGGGGGTTTCCTAGATTGTGTGTCAAACCGTTCATGCTTTATGGATTCAGCATAGATCCTATACTGGCAGGTATACATTATACACACACGACTTTCACCAGGCAGGTGTGTCTGCTGTTTGCTTTGCCCGCAGAGAGCAGGGATGTTGCGATGGATCCTGGGTGGCCGAGAGACGCAGGGGCCCGTGGAGGTCAGTGGACGGTGTCTCAGTGTGTGGCTCCATCATTGGGAAGAATGAACTGTTCTCTATGGATCAAGATCTGTTTTTATTGTATTATTTTAAAGCCTAGTAATGAACGTTGTCAATAAAGTTAACACTTACAAATGTTCTTGAATACAGCAATATGGCCGTCTTGTAAACAGTTTATGCAATCAAGCACTTGACAGTCAGAATGATGTGTAAAGGTTGCTCGTCACTCATAGTTATGCTATTCTAAATGGGTATTTAGAAAAGTATTCTAATGCATTCAAATAGACAACTTTGAGTAACCTATTTCCAAAATATCCCCACTCTTTTAGAGAGAAAAACACAGCACCCAGTGTTAAACATCCACCGGGGTCGGCATGTCTAAATTATGATTTATTTATTTATTTATTAGCAGACACCCTTATTCAGGGCGACTTACTGTTTACAGTTTAAAGAAGCATTTTAAAGCATTTCAAAAATGCAGTAATACAATCAATGCAAAGTACAATAAGCATACATCCTAGTACAATGAGGTAACAAGAGCAGATACAATACAGTAGAGTCCCATGTGCTAAAGGGAAGGGGGGCATATGAGAAGTTGCAGTAAAACAATAGAAGTACTAACAGTACATAAGTACACAGTTCAATAAAGTGCATAAGAGCAGGAGTGCAGAGCAGGCGGGGAGGTACAGTGTGAGCAGACGCGTCTTGAGTAATCGCTGGAAGGTGGTCAGTGTCTGTGCCTCAGTGGAAGGGCAGCAAAGAGGGGGTACATGGGTACATTGAACTGTGACTATTCCCTTCTAGGATTATTTTGTGCATGTTATCAAAACAATGGAAGCAAATGAAGAAAATTTGAGTTCTGACATCCAAGTGAAATAAAAATAAAGCCTTCTATTTGCTGGTCAACAGATATTTTACAATGTTAACATGTGGAGAGTAAAATAAAAATAAAGAAAGATATATTCTGAATTACACGTGTCTTCCTGACTACTTAAAAAATAAGACATTCAATCTTTTTTCTTTTTAAGGTGGTGATAAGCATTCTCTTCAAATAATGCATAAAATTATTGCAATTTTTTTTTTTTTAACTGTAACATAATGGAAAACTAACCTTATGATAACATGTTTTGGGAGGTTAAATATTCATAATTTAATATTTCTGGGTTCTGCAACAACAAGAATGGTTGTATATGTGGCAGCTGTGAGATTGCAAGAAAAGAGCAACATTCATCTTATTTTCTCCTTGTGTCTGCAGAAAACTACAGTGCTGCTCATTGGGGAGGAACAACCAAAGAATTCTTACACCGAGCTCCAGGTGCTTAAAGGACACTTTGACATAGTTCGATTTCTGGTGCAGATTGATGACTTCAGGTAAGCAGCTGCTCTGAGTTTTTTTGTTTTTTTCCCTCCCTACTCGCAGAGCCGTCTCGCATTTTGTGATTGACAGGGAAGCCTGTGCCAAGTACTTTCAACAAGGAAATTTACAGACCATGACAAATGCTTAATTATTTTTTAGATAGTTTAGTGTCTCCAAAAAAATACCAGATATAAGAAATAAAAATGAGAACCTTCACACTCTTTGGAAACTGTGAGCTGTATGTGGCATGCTGCGTTGTTACGACTTCTTCTTTTTTGTTTTTTCTTCTGAAGTTAATTTCAGCATTATATTCAGTGTCTGTGCTGCAGGAATGCTGGTCTTTGAGGGCGTCAGTAAGTCAGGTTTCACGCCTCAAGTACCACAGTAATCCTTTGTTATTGAGGGCTTTGCAGACGGCTTTTCTTGTCTTTACCGTGTCTCAGCCAAAACCAGATTGCGGAAAATTTTTTAGATTGGTTTTGAAGACAGAAAATGTATCCTTTGTCAGTCTCCATGGCAGTTCCTTTTTTTCTTTTTCTTTTTTTTTTTCTTCCTTTCCTGTAACTCAGTTTTGGAACAAGCACTGGGGGTCAGTTGTGTCAGGGGCCTCGAGCAGAACTAAGCTTCAGTACGCGTCTTTTAAAAGACAGGCCAGGAGAGAGAACTCTTGGTAATGTTCTCACATAGTGTTGACACATCCAAATAAAGCAAGAGTTCAGAGGACAATATTAAGATATTTTCTGCTCCGGTGCTTGCAAAGTTTTGTCCTTAAATTCATCAGGAAACTGCAAAGAGATGTGGAGGATGCCGATCAGAAGAGGGAAAGAATCAGATGACCCATAAAACATCAGGTTGACACAGCAGCCAGTCAGCCTCTGACTTGCCGGGACTATAAAAAGCCTTCAGATTCACATTTTCCAGTATTAATGACTGACATGGTTCACATAACGGCGAGATGTTTGAACAGTGTTGACTAATGAGACAAGTGCTAAGGCAATTATCTCAAGTCAAGGCCAGTGGATTCACGCTACAGATAATAAATATGCTATTTTCATTGTCCCCATACGCAACAAACTGCGATGCACTGTGTGTTCTGACACCTTTCTATCAGAACCAGCATTAATTTTTTCTGCAATTTGAGCTACAGTAGCTCGTCTGTTGGATCGGACCACACGGGCCAGCCTTCACTCCCCACGTGCATCAATGAGCCTTGGCTGCCCATGACCCTGTTGCCGGTTCACCGCTTTTCCTTCCTTGGACCACTTTTGATAGGTACTGACCACTGCAGACTGGGAACACCACACAAGAGCTGCAGTTTTGGAGATGCTCTGACCCAGTCATCTAGCCATCACAATTTGTCCCTTGTCAAAGTCGCTCAGATCCTTATGCTGCCCATTTTTCCTGCTTCTAACACATCAACTTTGAGGACAAGATGTTCACTTGCTGCCTAATATATCCCACCCACTGACAGGTGCCATGATAATGAGATTATCAGTGTTATTCACTTCACCTGTCAGTGGTCATAATGTTATGGCTGATCGGTTTATATATACACTCACCTAAAGGATTATTAGGAACACCTGTTCAATTTCTCATTAATGCAATTATCTAACCAACCAATCACATGGCAGTTGCTTCAATGCATTTAGGGGTGTGGTCCTGGTCAAGACAATCTCCTGAACTCCAAACTGAATGTCTGAATGGGAAAGAAAGGTGATTTAAGCAATTTTGAGCGTGGCATGGTTGTTGGTGCCAGACGGGCCGGTCTGAGTATTTCACAATCTGCTCAGTTACTGGGATTTTCACCCACAACCATTTCTAGGGTTTACAAAGAATGGTGTGAAAAGGGAAAAACATCCAGTATGCGGCAGTCCTGTGGGCGAAAATGCCTTGTTGATGTTGGAGGTCAGAGGAGAATGGGCCGACTGATTCAAGCTGATAGAAGAGCAACTTTGACTGAAATAACCACTCGTTACAACCGAGGTATGCAGCAAAGCATTTGTGAAGCCACAACACGTACAACCTTGAGGCGGATGGGCTACAACAGCAGAAGACCCCACCGGGTACCACTCATCTCCACTACAAATAGGAAAAAGAGGCTACAATTTGCACAAGCTCACCAAAATTGGACAGTTGAAGACTGGAAAAATGTTGCCTGGTCTGATGAGTCTGGATTTCTGTTGAGACATTCAGATGGTAGAGTCAGAATTTGGCGTAAACAGAATGAGAACATGGATCCATCATGCCTTGTTACCACTGTGCAGGCTGCTGCTGGTGGTGTAATGGTATGGGGGATGTTTTCTTGGCTCACTTTAGGCCCCTTAGTGTCAATTGGGCATCATTTAAATGCCACGGCCTACCTGAGCATTGTTTCTGACCATGTCCATCCCTTTATGACCACCATGTACCCATCCTCTGATGGCTACTTCCAGCAGGATAATGCACCATGTCACAAAGGTCGAATCATTTCAAATTGGTTTCTTGAACATGACAATGAGTTCACTGTACTAAACTGGCCCCCACAGTCACCAGATCTCAACCCAATAGAGCATCTTTGGGATGTGGTGGAACGGGAGCTTCGTGCCCTGGATGTGCATCCCACAAATCTCCATCAACTGCAAGATGCTATCCTATCAATATGGGCCAACATTTCTAAAGAATGCTTTCAGCACCTTGTTGAATCAATGCCACGTAGAATTAAGGCAGTTCTGAAGGCGAAAGGGGGTCAAACACAGTATTAGTATGGTGTTCCTAAAAATCCTTTAGGTGAGTGTGTGTGTATATATATATATATATACATGTGTATATATATATATATATATATGTATATATATATATAAACTGCTGTGCAAAAGTCCTGAACATTAGTATTTTTTTCTATTGTGATGTGTAAGTAAATTAAAGCTTTACGTTCGATGCCAATATACTTTAATGAGAAAGAAAATATTATTGATATAACCAAATTGATAATACAATTATGATACAAATACTGAGTATGCATAGTAAAAAATGCGTAATTTTGAATATTTTTGCACAGCAGTGGATAAAGATTCCTGGTGGTAAATATAGACTGTGCTGACCATATAGGCCCGAGGGCAAGACCACCTGATTCTTAGCTGTAATGTCGCTCTCGGCCTGAGGCACTGCCCACCATGTCCGATAACGCATGTCTGGTTCTCTGTCTTCACAGGTTTGCCTCAGCTGGGGATGACGGACTTGTGTTGGTGTGGAATGTGCAGGTTTGGCTTTCCCCCCCCTTTAATAGTCTACATTTATGGAAACCATATTAAAAAAATACAAAATAACCCTTAAATGCCAATGCACAAAAGAAAAAGAAGGTTTTGCAGTTGATAATTTGACTTGGAAAACGGTTGTTAGCATACAAGCCGTCAGAATCCTTTGGGAATGCATTATACAGCTCTGGAAAAAATTAAGAGACCACTCCAAGTTCAGAAATCAATGTTAAGTGGTCTCTTATTTTTTTTTCCAGAGCTGTATCTATATCTACTCTAAGATCATGCCCTCTGTCCGCCACCTTGTTTGAGATTGTTGAGTTTTTAAGAGACACCAACAGAGGGCGCTGCTGCTGCTGTTTCCACAGTATCTACTAAACAAATGATTTAAAATCCTTTTATTTTGTTTTGGCAAAAGATTTTCATGGCTAAACTGGCTTTACAGTTAATTTTGCAAACTGCTCAGTGTTTCAGTTCATTGTAAGCAGTTAAACCAATTAATTATTGATCTATGCTTCTCACGTTTAATCAACTCCAATCAATGTAATTAACTTAAACACAATGTTAGATTACGTTTTAAGCTGTCTTCCAGATTCAAATCAATTGTTGGACTCCCTCATAAGTTGCAACAGAATTTTTTTTTTTCCATCCTGTGTGCTGCATGTGTGTTGTCATCACACCCAAGACAGACACTGGATATATATCCTTGAACACTGCTATTGTTTATGAAGCTGCAATTTCACATTGTTACCTGTGTGTCTGTTGTGATAGTCTTTCCCAGGATGAAGCATGTTGCAATAAATATAATTTCGGAAGGGGGAGTACTTGTGTTTCTTTTTGAGCACTGATTGATGGCTAGGGGTGAATCAGGAAATTGATGCAGCGGAAACTGAATTACTGACGTTGAGTGTGTTGTCATAGACAGGAGAGCGTCTTCAGGAGCTGCGGGGGCACACACAGCAGGTCACCGCCATCACCGCCTTCCAGAAGCATGGCGCCAAGTCCGGTAGCGCTGCCGTCATCACCGCCTCTTCAGACAGGACTGTCAGTGTATCCTTCTCTCCAGCTCTCAGTGTACTGTTACACCCAGCCTTCAGGCAAAGACCAGGACAGAAGTTGTTTTTGTTGTTTCAAAGTGTTCTATTATTTTCATTATGATTATTATAAATGACTTTAAAAGTCATGGATAGTAGCCCTGAGACTCATACTTCCTCACAGCCCCAGCCCACAGAAACCCATTCTGCTGCCACTTCTTTCCCTGCCAGTTCATGCCAGAATACCACTTGCTTTGTTAAGCGTCAGTAAATTATTGTTTTGGCTGGTTGTTCTAAGAAATCTATTTTTCTCATTGAAGCTCTCCAGCAGTGTCAGGTGTCGTGCAGCCTGCTCAAACTGCCTGGGAAGTCAAAGCTTTGCTTGCATAAGAAACAAGAGTACTTTTCCATGATTGACAGAAACTTCCAAGCTCCAAGCTTGATTTGAGCTTCCCCCCTACTGCTTTATAGCTCTCTGTTCTCTCTCCATACTCTCTCACTAAGCAAATATCTCACATGTTGGTTCTGTTTGAATGTAACTCTTAAGATTCCTAGACAATAACATGTTTTAACAAGGATAATAATTAATCTGGTGACTGTATATTTATTTGAAATTATGATTTAGCTTTTTTTGTCTTCTTCCTTATACGTTCTTCCACCTTAACTTCTCAGTGTAGCTGTGGGATATAGAGACCGGCAATCGTGTTCAAACTGTCTCAGAACTGCAGTCTTCTGTGAAGGTAAGCGTTTCTGGTCATGCTGTGCTTCCAGCGCCATGTAGCATTTAGAAGCTCGGGCTGGTGAAAATGCTTTTCATTTTGTTTTGTGTTTTGCCTCCCACAGAATCAGAACAGAAAGTAGTCAATAATGGGTAAATTACTGGTATTGATCTTGCTGATGTTCTTGCTCTTCTGTTTTCGTTTATTATTATTCTTTCTCGCTGTAGGTCTTTAATACAATTTTTTGATTAAGATTAGCAAATAGTTACTAATTGGCAAAATAACTTGTTGTCCTGGTTATATTAAAAAACAAAAAACAAAGAAACTATTAAGAATTCAGGTTTGGAGAAAGTTCTGCCATGGTTAAAGTATAAATGTTTCTGGAAATGTGTGGAAAAGAGGATTTATGTTTTTTCCCCTGTATGTAACTGTACAATCACAGTGCTGTGGGACATTTTCATCTAGTGGTACAGTCAGTTTATTGCTGGGAATAATGATTTGCACTTCTCAGTGGCTAATGACATTTTCAGTGGTTTCCTTTCATATTTGTTTAGCCGCAAAGCAGAAGAAACTCAGACACATCAATCATGTTTTTCCCCCTCATGTCTCCCATGGCTCAGCCTGTGGATGGGACCAGGGGCAGTACTGTCCTCAGATTATTTTTTGTAGAATTCAAATCAATTAATTTTTATAAGTGATTTACAGTCTTTTTGTTTTCCTGAATATGTCTGTGAAAATGTAGAAAAGACGACTTTTAAAAGAAACGAGCAAATACATAAAGTAGACACGATTTTACAAAAGCCACCATACAGTGTTTCACATGCACAACATTGCAAGGGATACACTGTAACAATTCATGCACACATTACTATTGTGTTTATAAGCCCGCTACATCAGTTCACTACACTAGTTAAAAAGTGTCTCCATTCAGCTGATTTTTGTTTTTTTTGTGTGACATAAAAATAGCTGCTCCAATCAAGCTGCCATTTCATATTTGAGTGAGGTCAATATTTGGCAATAGAAGACATCATAGACAACAGATTACGTAAAAGCCTATGAAGGTCCTGGGTTCAGAAGGCCAGGATTGTCCATTGAACATAATCCTTATCATTCTGAAAATACAGACATTTTTTCTCAAGGCTGTTTGTCCCATAGCTAATAAACTGGAGATGTGAGCAGAATCTCCTGCTCGTGTTAATCTGTGTAAATATGTTTCACAGTGGGTCTATCTTGCTCTAACCTTCTTTTCTTCTTGTAGTGTCTGCTGGTCCTGGAAAGGCTTGATTTGTGGCTTTCGGGAGGGAATGAACTGTGTGTCTGGAACGGGAACTTCCAGCTTCTTTGTAAGACGGATCACTATAATGATGCAGGTACTTAGACATTAATGGTGATATATAGGATGATATCTGGGGTCTGGGAACATTTAAGATGGTACAAAGTATTTCAGGAACCTTTGCTGCATACTTTGATCGCCGTAGTCTCATACAGGCACTGTCAGCCCGGGAATGTTTTTGTACTCTATTCACCTTTCTCGTCCTCCATCTTATAATTGATCAGACTGTTCAGAGAAACTAGAACAGGCCACACACATAGCAGATAGCATTGGAGGGTCAAATGTATGGTGAAAGGGAATGACAAAGCCAGTGGTGTGCAAAATGATGTGCATGCTATATCTGTGCTTTATAAGAGGCTGTGTAAAGGTGCTGGTTTGGACTGTCTGCATGTCTTAATAGAATAGAATAGAACAGAATATTCTTTATTGTCATTCAGCAAAGACATCAAACATGCAAAGCAGAACGAAATTATGAGCCTGGCTCCATATAAAAACACAGATAAAAAACACAGCTATAAATAACAACAAACAACTAAATAAATAGTGGATATTTCACAAATATATTGGGTGCTTTACCTTTTCTGTTACAGGAATCGCTGCCATGGTTGAGCTGCCTAAGAACTGTATTGCCGCAGCGGTGGATAAGGAACTGAGTAAGTTGATGGGCTAAAGCACCTCTGAAACGCCACGTTATTCCCCCCCACAACATCTTAGTGTTATTATTACTAAGAGCCTTCAGTTAGACAAGCTGGATAACCTACAGCATGCTCAAACACATGTATGTTTTGCTGTGCTGGGATTGTAAACTTTGAAAGGAAAGCTGCACCCCTCACTTTCTTCATTAAACATCCTGTGGCTTGTCAGCGCCACTGTTCACCAGTGCGGTAAACGAGAGGTGAAAAGCTGTAAAAGTGAAATGCTCTTCTCGCTTCAGTCATATACAGGCTGACTGTATCGGAGTCGGAGACGTCTATCCAGGAGATTCGCAGGCTGGCCAGTCATCAGGACAGCATCCGGGCTCTGATCACTGTCAATGGTGAGGTGGCACTGGGACCATTAGCCTTCCTTTCCACAAGCTTGTGACCAACTAAAGGAGGATGTCTGATACTTCCCTGTTCTAAGGAGTCTGTTATTGGTCTCTGGTTGTGTAGTCGTGCTTGCGGTTGAGTACTATGTCAAACTCACGTTTTAATATCGTCCCCTTCAGCATTATTGTACTATATTTTAACGTGTATTTTAACGTGTACATTTTTTATTTTATAATTGATCATTTATTTTGTGAGTGAACAATATAATTTGTTTATAGAACATTTTCTCTTATTTATAAACATTTGTTAGTGACAGTATGATTGTACCTTAGTGACTTATCATGCAGAATGTATAATGTTGTGTAATACTTATCGTTTACAGATCAGATGTTTGCTAGTGGCTCCCATATTGGGGAGTTAATAGTCTGGGATTCCCTCGACTGGAGCATTCAGATTTATGAGCGAGATTTCTGGGACAGCGCTCAGATGGACACACAGCCAGAAATAAAACTGACCTCACAGAAGCACAGTGCCATGTCCATACAGCACATGACATCTGATGGGGAGGTAAGAATGCTTCTGTTTTTGTTTCTACATTTCAGATCAAGCCATATAAGGCATAACCTCGTTCTGTTTGGTGTTTGAGTTGATAAATTGAGTTGAAAGGGACGCCTCCAGCAGCTGATTGTGTCGATGCTTCACTTGTTACAGCTACGATCTGACGCCACTCAGAATTGAAGCATTAAAACTGCACTGGCATCTTAAAATGCAAACATACAAACACACAGAGTCCCTGTTCTTCTCTTTATTTGTTCATTCTGCGTGCATCAGCTGCAGATTATAAGTAAACCACTACAGACACGTGAGACTGAGATACAGTTAATAGAAGTTATAGTTTTGACTTCCTATTTTGTCTGGATTTAAAGTTGTGTGAGTTACAGTTGTATAATTTCCTAACGACACACCTCGAATTCCTTCCTGTAGTACATTGTTGCTGCGATTGGAAGTGGCCTGTACATCTACAACATTTTGACAAAGAATGTGGCTGCCTACAGGAAAACTGCCCACGACTCGACCATTTTGCACACCTTACTACTACCTGACAGGTTTGTGTTTTAGCTTTATTTAGCATTATTTCTTTGTGATCAGTTAAACTATTGTAAGATCATCTTTAAAGACACAGTAAAGGGGATCTCTGGCAGTGAGCACTTGTGTTGTCAATGTGTTTGGCAGCCAGCTGATCTCTTGTTCAGAAGACGGGACTGTCCGCATGTGGGAGCTGCAGGACCTGCCACTCGCCGCTGAGCCCGCCTCCTCAGGTCAGACGACTTTCTTTTTGGCTGCTTTTATAATCAGGCACATTCTCATTGTCATGACTGGTTGCGCCTCTACCATGAATACTACTTGAAATTTGTTAGTATTGAAGAGAATATTCAGAATATAAACTTGAAAACCTTCTTCAGGAAAAGTTGTGTTTAGCTCCGAATTTCCTGCTAAGTAATGTAGTCCACCTGTCTGGAATGTAAAACCTGCAGGAATAAAACACATCTGAAGGTTTTTCTTTCGCTCTACTACTTCAAAGAAGCTATTGAACAATTTTTATATAAACAAGCTAAGCTGTAAAACCTGTTCTTAGATGCTTCCTTTGACTTCCTTGGTAGGTTTCAAAACTTCAAAACTTTTCAGGACAATCGTGTTTAGCTCCTAATTTCCTGTTGACGGTGAGTCTCAGTAATGCAGTCCAGGTTCTCCTAAATCAAAGGAACGAGAAATTGACCAAAAGATCCGTCTTGATCAGAATTATGATATCCGTCTGAAATGAAACGCACGGTAGAGTCCGCTGCCAAACAAATGCCAGGCGAGGGAATGTATTTTCCTTCGCCTGAATAATGCTGGATTGGTACAGTGGAGAAGTGGGGAAGTCACTGACAGATTCTTTCCAGATGCTTTTATGCTTTGAAGAGGAAATGAAGTTTGTGAGATTGATTCAGCCTCTGTTTATCTTGTCTTCTCTCTCATTTGGTACCGCTGAGGTTTGCTGGTTAATCCCTCATTTGGCAGAAGGAAGTTGTTATTTTTGTTTTATCAAGCACTTGAAGTAATATTCGGATGCTCCAGACGTACCCAGTTGGAATGAATTACTGATGTTGTTCTAATGACATTTCATATCTCTCTGGACTAGACATGATTCATACTTGGAAAATATTCTGCTTCTTTTGACAAAACCTCAGCAGTAGATCAATGTTGCAAAGTACCAATATATTACACTAAGCAAGTGGTATTAAAGCATAATCGTCTTTATTTCAAAGTAGCTATGGATGATGTCCACAGTGTTCATTTTTACTGAGCACTGACTGGAAAAGTACCTTTGCAAGGGGAGCAGTTGTCTTTATCGGAGGCCTACATCAGATTTCAGTTACCTGACATTATGTTTCTGTTCTACTCAAATATATTTAGGACCAAACGTTTTGAAATTACACTGAGAGAACCAGAGAAAGTAGGGAAAGAGAGGACAGATGAGGACATTCAAGAGGCATAGGGGGACAGACTTAGCTATCTTCATAAATATTATGCTTTTACATGAAAGTTTTACTTCTTTTTGTAGAGGGTCAAGAAGGCCACTCCACCAGCAAGTTCATTTATGTGACATATATATTTCAATGTGTTATTTGCCCAGGGAATATTTCGTATTTTCCTTTGTGTTGTCGTCTTGTTTCCTTTCTGAGTTCCGATGCATTCAGCAGTCGCTTTTCCTCTCAGGTTTCTTTGGGATGTGGGGCTTTGGGAGAGCAGGCAAGCAGCCCCACCAGCAGGTGAAGAAGGTGGCTGAGAGCTGCAGCCTGCGCACCCTGGAGCTGAGGGGAGACCTCGTCGGCCACTCCGGGGCTGTGCAGGTACGGGTGGACAGGCTGCTCTGCTGGCACGGGGACTCGTGGACAGGCTTGGCTTAGTCTCTTGCAGTGGGGACCTGACAGGCACACTGCAGTATCTTTAACTGGAGGTGCATGGACTGTTTCCTGTATGCTAAACGGTTAAAAGAGATGAGTAGGCAGATGCATATTCAGGAATCAAGATATCTGTTTTTTTTCCTTCTTTTTTTTAGATGTTTCTGCATTTTAAGGATATTGGCTTGGTGACCTGTTCCACTGACCACCTCCTGATCCTGTGGAAGGACGGGGAGAAGGAGTTGAGGCTCAGGAGCTTAGCCCTGTTTCACAAACTGGAGCAGAGCCAAGGCCTGTGACCCGTCTGCCGTTCTGCAGTATGATGTGCGGACGGCAATTGAAGGGTACTGCAGGTCACTTTAGACCAAGGTTTAAAAGACTGTTTTTATTAACGTACTGTATGTATATGTTGGTTATTACAGTTGTAGCAATTTTAATTATTACCAATGTGCAGTTTTTCTTCACTTTGCTTTTAATTGAAGGTCAAAGCATGCTAGCATGCTGTAAATGTATAATATATTAATTCAATGTATATATTAAGAAAATGATTGTACCTGACTTTTACTTGACAGATAAATGATTTTTTGGCAAAAATCTGAGAAGTGCAAATAATTAAAAAGCATATTTAATTTAGCAACTGTCATAATAGAGCTTTTTTAAATGTGATCTGTATTTAAAGTATTATTAAAAGTTTGTGTGTATCTGTATTCTTTTAAAGCACAAAATCCATTATATGTGAAACCACAACTTTCAAATTCATCCCTGTCAATAGTATGTTCATGATGGGGGTGTATGGCCATCACAATCACTCAGCTGTTGCCTTGAGAAAGACCGATTTAAAGACATAGATGTTTTAAAGTTGGGAGTGTTTGATTTCTTTATGTACTTAATGCATCGCTCCAGTGCAGCCCAGAGCTGCATTAAACAGTGTGACATTACTGATTACTTTTTGAAAGTGATCATTTCTTATAGTACAATACAATTTGATTATCAGGAATTCCTCCTTATGTGTTATTATACTGAACATTATTACCAGCCTGATGCATGAATTAACATGGCAAAAGCATCAATAAGCATTAGCACTAATTACCATGATTTTACTATGTAAATAGATCCGGTTAATAATGTAGTACTGAAGCTGCACTAAGACCACAAGTTTTCTCAGGTAACGTAGTAAACTTCATGTCCCTGTGTTACCTATGTAAACTTGTGATGTTATTGCATCTTTGATACTAGTGTTTTATCTGTAACTACGCATGATTTACTTGTAAAGTACCAATATTGGAATTAATGTTACTATAGTATAAGAAGTTTCCACATTTGCCATCTCTTTTTAAAACTTGAAAAAAAAGATCAATTAATTAATTTCTTTATTTTGATTCACAAATACATTTTTTTAAGTGACAACAGAATAACACAAAATAACAAGACACATACCTGACTTACAATATGTGAATAGGAGTACAGAAATAAGATTTTTAAAACAAACCAGATCTGCACAGTAGTGAATGTGGGATATGATTTTGGACGTCAGTGACTTTCGGACGTAAATGGCTTTTATGTATACCCCTGTATTTTGTACAAACAATAAAATTCTTCAAAAATACACAAAAATGTAAAATTGTCATACAATGCCATATATTTTCAGTCCATGATAAAGATGATTCTATTAAAAATAGAGCTTATGTACAATTCTGCCTGGGAGCTTCTGTTGGTTATGCAGCTACAATATCATATGTCATATAAAACCTAAAGAAATATAATTGTCAACCTTGTCTGTATGTGCCTTTAAAAGCACTATGAAACAAATAGGAAATGACCTATAACCTCCTAATTGCTCAGGAGACGCTCCATCATTTACCAATGCAGACGTCATGATTAAGAGGCCGTCTACCTCAGAAAACTGGAAATGCGGCAGCAAACTCCCCGCTCAGCTGCCGGTGCTCCTGCTTTTCACCCGAGAACACACTTTTATTTCAGTGATAATCTGTTGGTTATGTTGTCAAATAGTCAACCATTTAAATGGAGTCGGTGAACAGTGCCCCTCTGACCGAAAAAAGTGAAACATGAAAGAAACAATTACTTTTATCAATTTAAGCTTGCCCTTGAAAGAAGCTACAACTCACAAGTCAGTATGATAACATGACTGTGTGTTATTCACTGTTAAGTCAGTATTAAACTTCAGCTTTTCAGGTACTCTATTACTATTTTCCATTTGTTTTTCCAGCATTTAAGAAATCACTACAAAGGAGGTTATAAATCCATGTAAACTGTAAACTTGACAATCAAAATTAAATATCGACATACTTTGTAAAAAAAGTGAGCAGGCCCTGATAGATTTACAAAAAAAAGGTTGCTATCCTGTTTCACTTAGGGCAGCTTTAAGGGCAAAGCATTTTAACAAACGGATCAATTTCCCATGGAATACAATTAATGGAGCAAAATGAAACACAAAGCAACCGTATGTGCAAACCATCAAAGGTCAGCAATATTATTTTCTCAAGTTAAAATGTTTGTTTTAAAATTTGTGCTTTATGGATTCTTTTCATATTTAAATAGAAATTGAGGAGTGAGAGATTCACTGCTCTATTTACATTTAGGATAGAAACCTCATCCTGTTTTTCAAAAGGTTGTGAAGCATTAAAATCAGTCCACAGAGGCAAGCAAAATGAAGCAGTAAGAGTCAAAGGATAAGACCAAACATGCACTATGTACTTCCAACCTGTAAATCTGTGTTCAAGGTCCAGATCTTGGGTTACAGTTACAGTATGGCTTACGTTTCTGCATGTTTTCTGCTACAGATGAATCTAGTCAACCCTGTCGAAAAAGAGCCAATGATTCTCATAAGGCAACACATGTAGGTCTCTGCCTTTGGTCATAGAAGTGGTTGTCATATGCTTTTGTGCACATGATTATTCTGTAGCTGCTGAATACAGGAAATACAGAAACAATGCTTGGGCTTATGACTATACTCAATTTTACTGCTTACTGCTTGTCCATGGAAGATTACTGTAATACAGTAATATTAAATAGTTCAATCCTGTCTGTGGTGTACTGTGCATTATTAAACACAATACAGATATGGTACATTTTAGACAATTATACCAGCCTATGTGATATGTAATGTTTAACCACACCAGGAGCTGTTCACGTTTGCTACTGCACAGTATGTTATTCAATCTTGAAGCGATATGTCTGCTTTAATACGTACAAGTGTAAAGATGTGCTTCTCATACTCCACATACCGCTGCTCATTCGTCCCTATCCTTACAATCCTACTCCACACTGGTATATACCATTGGTTTATACCTTCCACAAACTGTCTAGATTCATACCAGTCATTTATTTAACATACAATACACAGAAATGCTTCCTTCTAATGGGTGAAGCTGCCAGAAAGGCACATTAAGTTGATCACAGGTAGTCTCTTATTGTAACCCTGTTCCTCTAGGAAATTAGTCTTCCATTTGAGGCCTAAGGCTGCCCACGGATTAGTTTGTACCACTGATGTATTGCTTGATTGTAGCACAGAAATATATTGTTGTTATAATATGTGCATTGGGGTCAAATAGGCTTCAATTGCCAATAATGAGTTAATGGTTCCACAACTGGTTTTGCTAAGAGTTAATGGCTTTTTTTGTGTGTGGTACCACTAGGTGGAGACAGTAATCTTTTCATTTCATTTGCTAAATTGTCAGCATGCCCAGTGTTACATTATTCAGGTAGAATGTGTAACTGCTGCAAGAAAAACAGAAGAAAAAAACAAACTAAACAGAAAAGCAGAGTTGAGACCTAAAGACCACTGCTTTGAATCTGCAAGAGCAGAATAAAACAGCAGCCATCAGGACTTCATATGCAGTGGCCCTGAGCTGAAACCATTCCTTTCCAGAGGACAAAATGGTAGCTTTTTTAACACAGGAAGTTATTAGGTAGTCAAATCCAACCTCGGTAGTTTGTCATGTCCTTCAGTAGGCTTGGATGGTGGATGGTTTAGCGGTAGAGAAAGCAGATATTAGACAATTATGTTTCATTCTAAGCCAGACTGCAACCCAGACCATCTGTGAAAAACCAGCAACACATGACTCTTTAACAAGTAGCATGTGAGTAAGACCGATTCTGCTTAAGTCACACCAAGCCCTGGAAAGTGTTTTTCCCCAGGAGGTCCTAGTGATGGCCATGGACAACAGTCTGCCAGCTTGTGTGATGACTGTGAGCGAAAGCATGGTGATGTCATATTCGGTTATTAAAAAAAAACATCAAATTGTACTACATTCTTCATTGTTCTACATTCTGCAAAGAGTGTTCAGATTTTCACAAAATTATTTAATAAAAAAACTACTGAAAATGTATTATTATTATTATTAATAATAATAATAATAATAATAATAATAATAATAATAATAATAATAATATCCTATGGGTGCTTCCTCTCTTTAGAGTTAGACCTATACAGACTCTGCTCTTTACCACACAGAATAGATAAACATAGGAGAAGACTGAACATTGTTTTATCTGATTAAGATGAGAAACAGAGCCATGCTACGTTAAAGACATAAAACTTCCAGAAATGGCTCATGAGTGTATTTATATTGTCTAACCACTGACTATTTCTTTCCTGTTGTGCTACAATCAAACTGTCTGCTGGGTGGTTGTTACACCAAATACTTAGTTACCATCTTTCTGATTTGCATTTTTCCGTGTTTATCGTTTTAATTAAGCATCTTTTTGAAAGTCAGACATCATGAGAATTGAGTTGACAATGTTTTCTTGTGGGAACTGTTGTCATTATCGTATTTTGATTCATGGGGTAAATAGAGGTTCAAGTAATGCAGAAAACAGACTTATAGAAACTGAAGTACCTCGTGTCCTGTTTCTGTATTCAAACAGGAAGGAGCTCCTTTTGTCATCCCTCAGTAAGGCAGTGTTGCGTCCACGAATGTCTCATAACCCAAATCCCTTGACTCCTACCACTAAACCACACCGCCATGTTGTCTGAACATCCTGAATCAGCGATTGGTACTGTAGTGCCGTAATACCTGGCATACAGTCAGAGAGAACTTTTGAAAAACATAATAATCAATCCAATCACTTTGCAAACTGAAAATGGGAAAATAATACGGAAATTCCTGTTTTAAAAAATATACAAAAGCATTTCACTTTCAGTTATAGTCAATACATAATATTAACAAATCGCCTGTATTTCAGGCTCTCCAAGCAGCACAGCCCTGGAATCGACCCTAGGCTCAGACAGCTGGGTTGAATGAATACTCTTTAACAGAAACCTGTGGGCCTAGCTCGACCACAGACCTTCTGTCATTTGAGAGCTTTGCATCATGGAAAAAAGAAAAAAAAATTAATCCCAGATATTATGGCTGTTGACTTAACCACAGCCATGGGGTGAACTGAAGTGTCTGGACTGTTGATATATATATATATATACATTAAAAATGATTCCCTAAAATCGCTTACTAGTTTCAAATAAAATACTTCAAAATACTCAAAGCAGGTTATATTAAATATAAAGAGTGAATTGCTCACATCATACTCTCTAATGTTGTTTTCTTTGTTCCAGTTATACATCATTGTTCTTTCAACTCTTAAGTAGATTAAAATCTTGGAATTTGCTGGAAGGAGTTGACATATTTACCTCAGTGTATTTACACAGGAATTTAAACTTATTTCAAACATAAAAACAAAAAAACAACAGGCCTGTTTGTCAATAATGAATTGATCTCACTGAAACTGCAAGATAAACCAAATACAAATCAAACAAGATGCATCTAATAAAGTGCAATTCCAACATATTCACTCTTTAAATAATAATAATAATAATAATAATAATAATAATAATAATAATAATAATAATAAAAGATTGTCAGGAGAGAGGCTCCCCCTGTGTGTTTAGTTCTCCTTTGCAGCCCAAGTGTCTTTTTGAATCTGTTCAGCTCTGGTCCTTTATGTTATGTAAATCACAGTGAGGAGGATTGTAAGATACATTCAAAGTCACCCCTCGCTCAGGGCGTCAGAGATCAGGAGGGGGCCTCAGGCTCTTACACTTCATCTCATCCAGAGTTTTCCAGTATTTGTAATTCTCTGCTAAGTGCTGCATCAAGTCAGGCAGGTCAGCGAAGGCTACAATGCAAAGAGATGTGATGAAAAACAGGACAAAAGTACAATTCCAAAAAAATGCATTTCTAAAATGTAAATACCATAACAAAATCCAAATCTGGTCAAGCTGCTAGAATCCATTTAAGCAGAAAATGTATATATACACACAGATTTCCACATATGTCCACAAGGTCTGAACAGTTTGTACAGATACATAGATTACTATTGACTTCTGAGAATAAAAAAATGTAAAGTATGACTGAACAAATACAGGGGTGAAGTCTCAGTGTCGGTTGTGAGAGTACTTTTTTGTGTTGAACAATTTGTATGTTCCTTGACTAGACCAGTAAAAACCCTCCTTACTACAACTCAGTTCACAGCATTTGCCCTTAAAAGCTCATGTGATGGTTAAAAGCAGCCAGACGTATGACTGAAGAACTGGATGTTATGATGGTGGTATTCTACTCGTGTCCCTGACACCCTACAGACGTTCGTCACGCTCTCAGTAAACACCCCCCACCCCCCTTGTTTTTCTCTTTCTTTCTTTTTTCTTACTTTCCATGACATCATTGTGGTGTTGACAGTAAACATGTTTGTTCTCTGGGGTAAATACAGAAGAGAAATATATCATCCCGAGCTGTATCCTGTAGTTTTTAGCTGCTGACCTAGCCCTGGATACAAATTTACCTTATCCAGCTTCCCACAGCTGGGTAAATGAGTCTTTTGGGGGGGGAAGTAGGGGAAGGGAAGTTTCCATCTTCTCTAATATGACCGAGAAGTCTCCCAAAACAACATTCATATTTATTATAAGAGAATCTGCACTCCATGTAAGTGTATTATTACTGTGCCTTGTATTTAGTAGAACCCCTGGCCCTCTGGGCACCAAGGTCCTCTATTTCAGTCCAACCAGAGCTCTTGGTTACATTGTCGAGCACATTGTGTGTATGAGGATTTTGTTGTTATTGTTAATGATGTGGTCTAGGCTTTGAAAATATATGATTGCAACATGTATTACTGCTCCTATAGGGAAGCATAATTTGACTGGCCTGCTTGTTTATTAGGTGATTATTGAGATTCTGGTTTTGTCTTCTAACATTCAAGAGCATCTTAGTGTGTAGTTGTGTGTGTGTGCTTTCATTCTTTCTCACAGATCACACAGACTGTTATGAGCATCAGGAAAGAGTTTGTTGTTTAAGTTACATTTCAGTACAATGTGGCCTCCTGGAAACACAGACGTGCTCGAACGATGCACGTAGAATTGAAAAGTGTTAAATAATTGAAAATAAAAGTTTCAAATGTATTTAAATTTAAAAATAAACTATTCTACACTGCGACACGGACGGTGTCTCTTGAGCATCAGCGGGGTGTTTAGTAAACTGTGCTAGAAAAAATTAAATAGACTTACCATCCCATGCATCAAACATGTCTGTGATGAAATAATCAATAAAGGAGATCTGAGATTTTGGAATACTGCAGGTATTTCGATCAAATACGGGCATAACTACAGGCAGCCCCTGTCTCTTCTCTTCATCAGTCTGAAAAACAGTAAGCAGTTTTCAGATTTTTTGCAATTAAAGATATTCAATGCTTAGTATCCTGTCCCTCTACTTCCAGACACTAATTAACTGCATCTTTGGCAGTCTGATGCATTGTAGCATGTGGGAAACACGCCATTTATGCAAATGGTTTGATGTGTAGCAACAATTATAATTTCTAAGCAGATGCTCTTACCCAGGTTGTCTTACAGTAGTGACAAAAAGCAACACTTCTCACCACAACATTACATATTGCAGGAAGTGCAACTGAGTTCCATGTACTACATTAGATGTATTTAAAGAAAACGAAACTCCGTACAAGAAGTAAGAAAAGTTTTCAGAGCCGCCTGCCTGCTCCCACTCCCAGCTGTTACCTGTGCGAAGTACTCCTCGGAGATCCTCCCTGCCCACTCGATGCACAACTCCAGCGCTCTGCAGGGATTGGCTACATCGGCACACTTGATCATCATGCGTTTAATGAGCAGCCGGTTCTCTGGAGAGTTCTTTATGCTGGCTGGACACTCGCAGTCGCTGCCTTCACTCTGTCACAGAGAGACACAAGTACTACAGCATTCATGCAGGCAAACATGCAATGAGCATCAGCTAAAGGCAACACTTGTGAAGGATTTATCAGCTTTTCTCAGTGTAGTTACAAACAAATACATACAGAAATTACAATCTCAGATTATATCCCCCTTTTTTCACCCCATTTGGAATTGCCCAACAATGAACTCGGCCTACTCGACAATGTCTCTCCTACTGATACTCATAATATGGAACAGATAACACCCTGAACTTACACAGAGGTGAGGAGCAACAAGAGTCACTGAGCTGTTTTCTCCATTGAAGAGCCCCAGTGATAAATAATGTACTTACTTTCAGAGTTTTCTCATGTTATTGATCGGTTATGAAAAATATGACAAGTTCACAAATAGACATTTCTGAAAGCAAACAGGGTTTAGGCAGTAGATGTAGGATGCTTACATTAGAACTGGATTCTTCAATAGCTGCCATGGGCTTATTGATACTGTTGACAAACTTGTTCACATGCTCAAAGTGCCTGGTCATTTCTGTGGCCAGGACCATGTCAATAATCGCTTGCCGCAGTGTCCGGAACTGTGTCCTAAGATTAAAGACGTGTAAAAAACAACAACACATGAATGTATTACTCACCACAGGTATAACATATTTACAGCATTTGAACATTTGAAGTGAGAAGTGATGCCTACAGAGACCTGGCCTAACTTTCCTGAACATTACTTAGCAGATTTGGAAACACATGTTCAACATGTTCGACGTGTTTCTTCTGTCTGATGAGAACAAGAAGGTTTACCATAAGGTACCACTGCACAAAACAGCAGTGATAATTTAACTTTTTCTCCTATGAATCTGTTTTTAAACCAGTGCTTAGCAAGTGCTGTGAGCTTCACAGTCAGTGATGGTCAGCGATGCCCTGCTCTAGAGATGTGCACCCAGTGGAGATGCAGGGCGGTGTCTGCGGGAGTCACAGACCTCTCGATGTTCTTGAAGATGTTGCCCTTGTTGTCCCTTGCTGTGAGCTGGAAGGCCAGGGCGGCGTGGTGGCTCTCCAGCACGGCGGTGTCATTGTACAGGATGGCGAGCTCACTGCCCGCATTGCACAGGAAGGAGTTGGTGCGCCCGGGGTGGTCAACGTCGTGCACCGTCGCCGCAATCAGAGCTGCCACCTCATCCAGCTGATCCAGACTGCCCTGAAAGACCAGCACAGAGAGACCAGCTCAGAGTGCCGGCTGTAACAGAAATCCCCCCCTCACAGAGAAATACCCCTCTCATATTTTTTTGTATTATTATTTTTTAGGAACCAATAATTTCTGGTGATTCAGTATGACTGGAAAAGTTAATCTCCATCTGTCACTATTGGGATGTTCTCAAAAAATCATAATTCCTCCTTTCACGGTGTATCAATGTAGTAATTTGTCTTTTACACAATCCCGGTGCTCATTTCAATTTGGCAGTAGCCTTCCAGTTACCTTCACCCTCTCCTTGCGAAGGAAGTAAGCCGTGGCGTGCAGGACATCCGCTGCGTGGGTGGAGTTGTGATAGGAGTTGGAGGTGTGGTAGTTGGCCTCAATGACCTGTAGCCAGGATCTCAGTGTGGCCTCCGTGCAGTTCAGGAACTCACACACGCCAAAACGGGCAAAGATTTTCAGGCCGAGGAAGGTAAGGGGTCTGCAAGTGAAAATATATAAAATAAAATAACTTCTGGACAAAGACAATTGCTTTCTACCCATTTAGTTCTGCCCAGGCCTTTTCAGCAGGTTTGGCCAACATGGATGGCATAATGGGACAACCTGTGCCAATTGAACATTAATATATATCAATTAATCAATCAGTTTTATTTAATATAGCACCCTTTGCAACTCCCGAGGGAGTAAATAAATATGTGGGCGTCCAAGGCTCAGTTGTTGCCTCTGTGATTAAAGGGAAGTCTGTCGGAGCCTCGCTCACCTCTTGTGAGTGGCTGCCTCTAACTCAAAGATGTTGAAGTCCCACTGCTCCTCATCGTCCAGCAGCTCGGCGATGTGAGGCGGGATGTCGCTCAGGGTCACCGGCACGGCCAGGTGGCTGTGACTGTGGGTCATGTCTACAGAGACAGACATGTAATGTAATAATCATGTAATAATAGTCATGTAATAATTATGTAGGTCCTATTTGTGTTATACAACTGTAAACAACTGTATGCATACAAATAGTTTACAGGAATCGCTCAGACTGTCATTTACACACAGCCCCTATGAGCTGAAATGCTTTGGTTGGGGTCAAGGCTCTGCTTACTTTTGGAGAAGACGTATTCATTCCCAGAGAGTTTTCGCAAGCCATCCTGCAACACAAAGATCTTCATGTCAAATAGCAACTCATTTCACACAAAGGCATGTAGGGACAGACTTCAGATACTATGGTACTCATAATCACATGCATTTATTCTTGCATTTGGTAGCCACCTCCCTGCTTTTGGTAACTTTGCCTGCTTGCTTAATGTAACTAATACCACATTTCTCCTAAACATGATGTCTGAACTACCCGAGAATAATAATCTTTAACTGTATTTAGAACAGTGCTCTAACGTAAATCACGTCCATTGTGTATGTTTCGGTCTTGTGTGATGTGTTTGTGAATGATGTGTATTTAGTTACTACTGTATGTGATCATGGGTGCCTGCTAAGAAATAAAAGAGTCAAAGACCTTAATATTGTCTAGACATGTATTTGCAAATTCTCCTCAAGTACTTTTAATCTTATATTCCCCTTATACCTTGTGAAGATAAAACCTGCTCCCTCCGGTTTCCATTCAGCCAACTCTGCCCACACCCTTGTGGTGTGATTAGAAGATGAACAAGGGTGAAGACCATTTTTACATGTATATGAACCCAAAATAGATGTCTGCTCAGCACATGACTGTACTGAATTCCTTCAGGGGTGCTTGTATAAAGCAGTGATACCCACCAGAATGAATAGAAGAAAAAAAAACATCAGAAAAACAATAACAAAAACACATTTATCTATATACTAAAAGTTCACATTGATTGAAAGAAGTTTGCCAACTTACACTCATGAGCCCCCCAACCAGATCGTTAGTGTGCGGGTCGTCCTCTTTGGAGCCCAGCTGTGGAGAGTAGAGCTCGGTGGTGCGCAGGATCTCTAAGACTCTGTCCAAAGCCTCTGCCACTGTGACCGGGCTGTTCTCCTGGGCTGCATTGATGATATTGATGACCTGGAGACAAAAGAGACATCACACAAGGTACCACTGTAGGAAGGACGAGCAGGGGCTTACATTTACTGGAACCCAGTCTCGACTGATTTCTCAATTATTGTTTGAAGTGTTTTTTATGGTATATTGTGCCTGAAATAACAGTGAGTGGGAAGTGCGGCAAAACACGAAAAGACAAACTAAGAAGCAATATAGTTCAATCAAACTAAGGTGTTATAAACTACACTTCAGCACAGCATACATTAGTTTAGGTGTTAATTATACAGTCTAAATATATTTAGTCTAAAAACTGTACCACAAAAGTATCTTTGTATTTTCACAACATATTTAATTTAATTAAATCAGCTCCTACCTTTGTAATGGGTGCCTCAATGGTCATAGAGTGAATCCGGGCCACAGAGGAATATCTGCGGTTTTGTAAACTGGGAGCTTTCCAGACACATAATTACAAACAAGGACAAAAACACAAGCAGTCACAATATTAAACACAAGGATCCTATGAAATTACTTCCAGTAAAAAGTGACGACAGCAATTACTTTGTAAATTGTTTCCATTGACAGAAGGATAACAAGAGGTTTCTCCTTTCCTAGTCACATAATGTAACTCAAAGTCCCAGTGGACTTCGACGGAAGTAGAAGTGCTTTCCGATGGAACGAAAGGAATAGGCTTTGTATTCATTAACTGTCAGGACAAAGCCAGCTATACATAAACATATCATATTATATACATCAAATTTGTCCATACGACAATTATTTTTAATCTGTGATGCATGATTTATTCAAAGAAGAAAACCAGGATATAAGCATAACTAGATAAAATAGGGGATACGTGTAATTAAACTTAACTTCCCTATACATAGCATACTGAAGTGGGAAGGTATCAAGGCCTTGCACAAAAGAGAACCTTAAAATAACAGCAGCTGCGTCAAGGATGGCCCATTGATGTCATCAGAGCTCGCTGCTTCTCAGAGGTTTTGCTTTTTGCATTTAAATCATCATGTGTCTGACTCACTGCCTATGCAGGTCCTACAGCCTTAATTCTAAGAGAATGCAATTACTGGAAATCCGTCAGTACTTATCATCCTGTGAGGGAAACTGGAGAAATGGCAAAGTGCTGTCGAGTAATTCATACCATCGCTGCCTCGAGAGGTTATCGACCTGACGTCAACTGACTCTTTCCTCCTGTCCTTGTGCCTGAGAGACTGGGATTCTGGGCGGAAAGACACAAAGACAGATCATTCCCTTTGCTGAGACACTGCTACATGTCTTCAAGTGAATCACAGTGTGTACCTGGAGGAGACTGCTGCAAGCGTAACAGAGATAATCAACTTTCAGCTACATAAAACATAAAATCATTCATTTTAATCTATATCCTTGATTATAGTACACAATCTCATCTTTTACAGCATGTAGTTTTATGATGTTTCCTTGCTGAAAGTAGTTTTCTCATGTAAGAAGTGTGGGATTGTGGGTTATTTTGCACCTTTTACACCCATCAGTGTTGCTTTTGTCATCATAAAGGAGAAACAGAAATGGGTGCCCACAACATAATCACACAGGTCTGTTATCATCTCTGCTGAAGGCAATCTGTACCCCAAAGGCAATAAAGACCCACACAGAAGCAGTTTTCACAGGACAAAGTGGCTCTTAATACCGTACACTTTGTTTTGACCAAACATATTTCAGAAATAACTTACATTTTCATGTTGTATCCTGAACAAACTGCACAGCACACCCGACATTAATCATCAATGATCAGAAAGTAGTTGTACCTGACTGTGAATTTTCTCCACTGTACTTGTCCTCCCGGTTTGTCTTGTGTACCTAGCAGCAAAAAGAAAGCCATTGTCATGTAAACAAAAACTAGTATCACTCTAAGTTATCTCTGTAATTAAACTGCAGGTATACTTTAATTCCCATGCATGTGAACAATATCTCATCTTGACATGATTCATACATGTCACTTTTACCAAGCATATGTGATGTTCTATTCTTCTGTGTTGTTCTCTAATACTTTATCCAAGTCTTGCTGTTACTGATTCATTGGGATATTTCAAGGTCTGTCTAGAGGAGGTCCCTTGATCAATACATGTAGTAACTGGATGAGCCAGGAGACATTTCTTTTGTTTTCTAAGTCTTGGTCCAATGCCCCTTCGTGCACAGTTCACAAGGTTTAATGGAGTTAAGCAACTCTCTGACATTTTTCAAGTTCAATGATTTGGATGAGTTGGATATGAGATGCATTTCATGAACTCTATCCCTAAATGGTAACCCCCCCCCAAAAAAAAAGGTATCCAGTTGGATGCTGAGCAAACGTTCACCTGTTGGCTTTACTAATGCAGCCTAGCTGTGTGCCCAATGCTCATCTCATTAACCCTCACTCTTTGCCTTCAGGAATAAGCCAAGGACACCAGCAGATCCAAACTGTGTATGAGAGAAATACACTGGCATCGCATCTGAATCACAACTAATCTCATGTATCACAAAACTCCCAGAAGGCAGGGGAATATCTTAAAATGGAAGAGGAGCATAATGTTGAAATAAAAAATAAAAAAGGAAGGAAATACAGGCTGTATGGCTGTGAGAATCAATAAGAATGACTCAGATCACCTTGAACGCATGAGATGAAAGCACCAATGTGCTAATATTGGCAAGAACATTGCATGCAGCTCCTAAAAATAGCCTTTGTTCTGGCAGTGAGCCTAATCCAAGATCCTATTTCTATTATAGCATCACAGCCTGGAATTTGACTGAAATACACACATCTGTGTTCAAAGGCTCCTATATTTTACCTTCATCTGAAAATACAGCCGTGATTAAGATGGGAGAAAAGCAGTGAAGTACTTCATGCCCCCAGTTTCTCCCTGTAGTAATGGACAATGTTATCCTGTAGCCTTTCATGATTCCATACACACTTCAGGTCAGAGCACATGCATTGATTGCGGAGAAACATCGAACAGCATTTGCAGGCTGCTGTTATTCCAGTTCTCACTTGCTGCACACCCTGCTGTTGTGTTCTGTGAGGTATGCTGTGCTCGCTTCACCTTTAATTATTATTTTCCAACATAATTATGTACAACAGAAGCAAATTAGCTAAGCACAAAGCTGAAAACACAAACACTTCCTAACTGTGCTTCAGAGCAACAGTAGTAGCTGTTATATGAGTATTAAACAGGCTCAGAATTGCCATTGCCATCAGTGGAGGTTGTAGCTTTGTGTCACAGTAGCTCAATTTCTGGCCATCTTTTATTAGGACTAAGCAATCTTTTCTGAAGGTATTCATTCCTTGATTAGTTATTTCCAACAATTTATAATCTAATAAGTAACACACCACTCGTATTTAGGTTTGTGTTGTGATAGCATAAGCCAACCCCTGGGTATTTCATGGTCTGACATGTACAATGCCACTCTAACATCATGAGGCTGTTCAGATTATTTTTTTATTGAATCATTTTGAAAACTGTGTAAAAGACAATATTTGCAGTTATTATCTGCTGTTCATAACCTTGTTCATAAAGGTTTTCAGAGACTATTATAAAAAAAAAATTACCCACCACAATTACAAAGACATCAATTTACAAGAGCCAACCCAAAGAACTCTCGTTACATCATCCCCAACAACAGTCCTCAATTGTTAATTCACTCCCACATACAGGGAAGCCATTGCATAGATACAGGGAAAAAATAAAAATGTCTTGAGTTGTACATCATTCAATGTGTCAATTTTACACTTCCAGAAAAACAGAGAAGCACCACAGGGATACTTAGAGAAGATATACGGATATACGGGTGACCCAAGCATTCACTATGCTATTGCTCATTCCAACAGAATGAATTGGGATAGACATCTCACCTGGTTGTTCTTGTCGCTGCAAAGTCTCTTGATAGCAACAAAATGTCTAATTTTCCTGAAGAAAGTGAACATGTAAAGAGTTACATTCAGCAGCACTGGAAAAAAGGAAGAACTTAACAGAGTACTAAGCAGAAGAAAAAAAAAACATCAGTCACTACTTTATATTTAAGATGACAGATTAGAATTCATTAGTACAGTAATTGAATCAATAGGAAAAAAACATTAAATATTTCAAAAACTAGAGGCACACTGAGATTAAATGTGCATCCAAATGGTTTCAAAGATTACAGAGATAAATATTATTGAAAGTAAAATGATGTAAAAAACATACAAAAAGGGGCAGAGGCAACACAACAAAACACAGAGTGGCAAGCTCAGGTCAGGAGAAGTGTCAGAAGAGTTTCCTTCAACACTGAAATAGTGGAGTGTGTGTGATGCACTGAGATCATAGACGGGCAGCTGCTTACCCTCCCTGACCAATGACTGGCGTGATCTTCACGTGCTGCTGTATGCTGTCCCCGGGCTTCCTCTTGGCGTAGTAAATGCCCTGCCATTCCTGAAACAAGAGAGGGAATGGGCCGCTACTAAGAGAGAGACTACGGATTTCTCTTGTTCATTTTTAGGGGGTTTCTCGGGGAGTAGGTAATGGAAAATTAAATGTTTGAGAACTAGGGTGATGGGATTAAGGACATTTTCATAAGAACCCAGTTGCACAAACCACTAAAGGCTTCAGTGTCAGGACTCAGGACCTTGTCTAATGTGCTTTTTTAGTACAGGCTAACACCATGGTCCAGTTGTCCACTATGACAAATGTAATGCAGAGACTCACCTTTCCTTTCTTGATACATGTGTTGATTGTGTCCAGAAGGTCAGCCCGATTTTTGTCGCTCTTCTGTAACTCAGTCAGTTCTTTACCAATGAGCTCTCCCTTATGATATCCCATCATCCGTTCAAAGGCAGGATTCACATACTAAGGTATGAGAGAAATATATTTTGTCAATATGGGAAGAGATTAAGGGCTTTCTGAAGACCTAAGGCAGAAAATTATTCATTGTCACAAAGCTGGAGAAAGATACAAGGGGATTTCGAAGATTCACCTTATCTCAATTTAAGATATTGTTTCTATTATCAAGCAGTATGGTACACTCCCTCAGTCAGGAATAAAGAAGGTTCTTGCACCAAGAAGTAGACGAATTGTGAAGAAGGTTAAAAATAATCTGATACTGACCGCACATAAATATTCAAAGTAAATTGACTGCAAGTGGGATTAAGGTTTCGATTTCAACCATAATTACATTATTGTATTTCCCCATCGGTTGAATTGGAAAGCTTAATTATGTTGCTACATTATTTTTGCTGAAGGTGCCTCCATTAGCTGTTGGGTTCACTCACAAGAAAAAAAAAGGGAAATCTATGTTTTGTCACTTTTTATCTTCACTCACAAAATTAACATTTGCTAAAAGATTTTCCGTATTTTGTTTTGTTTTTAAGACAATTCTAGAAATTATACAGATTAATCGTGGAACAATTTTTCTCAGTTGTAGACATATATTACTGGTCAAAAGTTTTGGAACACCTCAATTTTTCCAGTTTGTATTGAAATGTCTCAATGTACTCTGATAATAAAGAATAAAAAAATAAACGATTAGAGATAAAAAATAAATCATGGAATTGTTTTGTTTAACAAAATGTAACCCCTCTAGTACCCTTAAAATGGCACCAAATCCATGTGCTTCTCTTTAATCCCATGTGTACGCTACACTGTTTTGTTGTTCGCCAAGTGTTTGGTATCCAATGAAAGCTGAGACTCTCAGCTTTCTAACAATGTGAAGCATTCTTTGATGTGAAAAATGTGGTTTTTATACCCTGCCCCGCCCCCCATTCTGAAATGTGGGGGTTGGGGAATACTTGGTCTGAGTAGGAATACAAAATCCCAGAAAATATTGACAATTATGACATATTCTGGAACCAGACAGTCTACTGATCAATCCAAGACCATCCATGGTTTGGCAGAAGCAACACACGCCCGTAGAGAGCTCAAAATGTCAAGATGGAAAACTCTGAACTGATCTGAACTTCTCTGTGCTTGATAGAACATCAAATAATATATACTGGACTAATAGTTAGGTTGTTCTGAACAAAACAAGCCTATTTGCAAATAGGACACATACCCCCCCTCCAGGGCAGACTGTGCGTTTAACCCCCAGGCTCTTAATGATGGCAGGCGACACGGAAACTGTAAACCGGATGTGTTTGAGAACAAAACGCGCTGGTAGCCCAGAGAATGAGCTTTCAAATGTGCACATTGTAGGAATACAGTGTAACTTCTATGCACAGGAGCTGTGCGTAACACTTACAAATAATGCTTAAGAGGTTTTAGTAACACAGAATATAACTCTGAAATGTACATTATTTTTCAGTTTTTGGTAACCTAAACTTTTTTTAAAACCTCTGGCAGTTTACTGCTTTCCTTTGTACCATTCCAGGTTATTCACTGAACTGCTTAAATTTCACTAAAAACTGGAAAAATGGGGGTGTTCTAAAACTTTTGACCAGCAGTGTATACATCAGGATTATAGATACTGTATGTATAGGTTATATAGAAGTAGAATATATATTGAGGAGAACTGTTGAAACAATGATTAAACAAACCAAATAATTCTGAATGGGCTGAGTTTACTTTCATTTTTCAAAAACTTCATCTACCCAACAGAGACAGGCTCATGGTGTAAAATGACGGCTCTGTCCAGACCTTTTCGCCTACCTGTATGACGTTCTCCTCGCTAGTTATTTCCACTGCTTCCTGGCAGTGCTCCAGTGCTGTGAACACCGAATTACAGGCCCTGCAAGGATCAGCAAAGTCACATGTTGACATATGAGATCACCTACCATACAGGAAACAAGCAAACTGCAGACTTGTGTTTCAAATGTTATTTGCCAAGGAATAAATTATGAAACACATAACACCATGAACAAGAAAAAAAATTGGACTTATGGTGTCATTTAAAAAGGAATTAAACCTTCCCTGGAATTGATTTAAGTCCGATCTTTCTGTACAAATTATGACTTTCTAAAGCGGCTACATTACCATAACTTACCTTTATGTTTTACCATTCGATACATATTATCGATCCCCAACATACAGTAATGGATTGTGATTGTTGTTTTCTGTAGCTTCATCTCTACTCTAATGATGTTTCATATTTTAAAAGCTTTGGGTTTCAGGCAGTGACCTGCATTTGCATACTAAACATCAGACTCAAGGAAAACAAGGTTAAGCAGGACAATTAAAAAAGAAACAAGAAGTCAAAAGAGTTGAGCATACCTCAGTTTGAACTGGGACCGGACCTCTCCGTGTTCAATCTGGATGAGCTCATTGTAGCACGCTGTCACCGCACTGTTCTCCACAAATCTCTGCAAAACAAAGATATTAAATGTGAAAGAAACAATATAAATGCTTCTGAATGGCAGAACCTGAAGAATGCTTTTATTGTGGAATGAACCCATCCTGGGCCCTGACCTAGGCCGCACTGGCCCTTCATGCTGTAGCTGTCACAAAAAATAACAGGCCAGAACTGAAAAGTTACATTTTGAACATTTTCTTTTGCAAGCGAGGAACATGGGAAAAACATCAGCTAAAAAACAATTATCATCAATTATATTCTTTGAGACTCACCATTAATTCAGAGTAAAATGCGGTTTTAAATGCAGTACTGGGCTGTGGCTGGATTGTTCAGATCACAATTGTCATTGAAAAACTACCTAAAACAAATAGTTAACAAGAAATTTAAAATATATGGTCATCACACCAACATGGAAGTTTGGAACTAGTGTCTTCCTCTTGCCTGTAAAATGGGATTTATTTTCTGTCTCACACTTTTTCAGTTCTCCTGACATCCAAAAGCAGACACATACCCTGTTAAAGCCAGAATTCAGAAGAGGCAGGGCAGATGGTTCTTCCTGATCTTGAGGTCTGCATAAAATAAAATAAAAATAACATTATATATATATATATATATATATATATATATATATATATATATATATATATATATATGAGAATATGTTCACCCGCTATTTTGTATTATTGATGTTAAATGGTTATCAGTGACATAAGGGAAAAGTTTAGATAACATTGTTTTACTCCCCAAAACAAATGCTTTGACTGGAAGATGTTAGAGCACAGAAAAATGGTTAGTCTTGTGTAAAATTATCATTGTTCAGTTACATTTGGTTTCCATCCCCTGAGCTCAGATAATTACTAGACCCAGAATCTGCATAACTGTTGCTGTTTTGTTTTGACAGAACATTTGGATAACTGGAATCCCAAATCAGAGAATAAACCACAGGACTGGACAGAGTGCAGGGAAGAGCATATCATTCGAAAATAATGAGAAAAAGGTGATGCAACCAAACAAGGCCTAGGCATGGCAAAATAGTAGGACATTAAATCATGAGTTACATGTTTTGCTCAGACACCGATATCAAATACATGAAAGCTACAAGAACAGTAGAGGATAGAATTGTGAGCACCGGAGATGCAGTTGGACAGTCTTACTCACACTTGTGGCACCACGACTAAAATGACAGCATGTTCCGCAGGTTTTGTAGCCCGGATTGCCCTAAGGAAAAGAAGAATACTGTGACTTTGGGAAAAAATACGAAAAATGAAATAAAAATAGCAAATACTCGGGGCTGAACTTTAGGAGTGTGTCCTCATGAGCACACAATGCGTAAGACAAAGCCTCTGAGGAGGAGATTCAAATTGCTCACAGGAATTATTTTCCGAACAGATTTACTTCAGTTTCCCTGAGTTAAGAATTTAAAATGCCATCTTTGAGGCTATTTAACATCTGTTATTCAAAGTAAATTGTTTCCTATGTATTGTGTGTGATGGGTAATAACTGTGATATATATATTGCTGGTAAATGTTAACATTAATTGTATGTACAATGCCTGAAACACAGTTGCATGACAGCTGTGAGGTGAGGCTATCAGGGGAAGATGTTGACTATATTAATCACAAGACACAGTGTTACCTAATAAACACTAGGCACGATATTATTACCCAAAACTGTAGGGGAGTTTTGTGTTTCAGAGAAATGCTGGACAGATTAAACATCTTTATTTTTCAAGATTTGTTGCTAGACAGCAATGAAAATGAAGGAATATTTTTATATTTGAATAGTAGTTACTATGTATTTTGAGCCTAACAAGTGGCACCAAATCCTCTGAAAACAATGAGAAGATGAAACAGATTATTTTGAAGTTTAAGATAATTGTTTTCCACTACATTTCTGTTTTTCCTCTGCTTCTAAAACCAAAAGTGGGTAACATTATCTGTGGAACTGTAATGGAACAGATTGTTACAATGTAAAAAATCTAAATGGGTGATATTTAAATATTATAAATTGACATATATGACATATTACATAAGAACATAACAAAGTTTACAAATGAGAGGAGGCCATTCAACCCATCATGCTCGTTTGGTGTCCATTAATAACTAAGTGATCCAAGGAATTATTTTAAATGTTCCCAAATTTTCAGCTTCAACCACATTGCTGGGTAGATTGTTCAAGTTTTATTGTCATATTACCTGCAGACTACTTCTGCGTCAAAATATCGTGAGTGCCTGGAGTCAATGACGATTATTTCATGGTGTTTGTCTAGAAAACACTCGACCGCAGACTCTGGTGTGCGTGCGATGTTACACCTGTACCCAGCCCGATCGCACGCCCACCAAAAGCCGTCACTCTGGCTGTCCTCTTTGGCAAACACTAGCAGAACCTAGGAATAAAGAAAAACAGAACAGCTATTTCTGAACGTACCACAGTTCATTTAATATTGTACATTTGTCGAATGTTAATTAAAAATACTATTTTTTTAATTGTTTTTACTAAGCCTCTTAGTGCAATCTTTACTGAAGACCAGCTGCTCTGTAGTTGATAAACAAAGCAGAATTTGCTTTCCTCATCCTCAAGTTCTACACTTTGAGTGAACGTGAATAATTCCTCAGAAAAAGTACCGTGGGAAACATACTGAAAAATAAATACAGGAAGTGTATTAATCCAAGGAGGTTAATTCACAGGACTGTCTATGAATCAAGATATGATATTAGAATGACTATGAGAAATCTTGTGAATGTAGGTGAAATAAGTGAGCATTAATTATCAAATAAATGGGCTATTAATTATAGCATTGTAAAAAAATATATTAGAAAAGACTGGTGACAGGTAACTTAATTGCCACAATGACTTTTTTGTGTGCTAATTTAACTTGTGTGGGACATATCTAAATATGATGAACAGTCATCATGGACATTTTCATTAAAACCCTGAACTAAAATGTCTGAATTAAATTAACTTAAATTATACTTTTGACAGTGTTACAGATGCCTCTGTAATATATTGTGGAAGATAGCATGTATAAATAGACAGGACTGTTCTTTTCCAGTTTAAGAGCTGCCTGTGAGCACTCAAAATGAGTCAAAAGAAGGCCTTCAGCTCAGGGAAGTTCATTTTAACCTAGAAGAATTGCTTTCACAGAAAAACAAGGCCTTCTTTAACTTCATTTTAAAGAAGCATCATGATTTCTGTCAAGTTTACATAAATCGTTTGAAATTGTCCTCTAGAATGCAATTTCTGGGGCAATAATAACATCATATTGAATCATTTGGGGATCCTGACAGGTCAAACTATATTGACGGGCAAAAATGTCTACCCTTGAAGAGTTTAAGGGATTTCATACATCAGGCTTTAAACATTGACTGACTTTTCAAAACCATGCTATAATATTTCCAACGTCCTGTCAGCACACCCCAGGGTGAGGAGACCCTGATATTGACAGAGCACCAAAACATCAAGAAATTAGCCAAATCTTGTCTATATTATCCACATCACCTTGTTACACATAAAGCCCAAAATATTTTCAGCAGAAGCAGAAGTAAGGTTAAGCTTGCAATGTAACAGTTCTGTAATTTAAGAGAAGAATTGCTATTAAAGTGTCGCACACCTGCAGAAATCACCCACAGAACAAGAGCTCACAAACACACACAATACTACAATAAAAGAAATACGTTATCAGGGACATTATTATTTTTATTATTTAACTGTAAATAGTTGTAAATACCGATGTTAATGAGAGATCATTTCAAGTAACCAGATGTTTAATTCAACCTCACAGAGCATCTGTTGCTCTTAATAGGTCTGTCCAGGAACTAACTTCCTTCAAACACTGGGAGACAGGAAACAGAGAGAAGCATTTTGAAGAAAGCTGGCTGGAGACCAATATCAACAAGCTTGGCTTCCACACTACTATCTCAGGCTGCTAGAGCCTCACAAAGTAGGGGTAGACATCCTCCAGGCAAACACTGCCAGAGTCCAGAAAAGACAGAAATAAAGTATGGGGAAATTAGGATTAAAGAGGACATAAAACAAAGAAAAGAAAACTTGAAAAAACTAGTTATTTGGCTTCTTTAAAAAAGTAAATCTTAATGAGAAGGAAGTCCAGAGGGCATGCACTGTCCTTGGGCTTCAAACATTCCTTTGAACATGACATTTGTTTTCTCTGGTTTTATCTCATGTTGTGAATGTGAGTTAGAAACTGCCACTTCTTCTCATTACAAACACAGAAAAAGATTATCAGAGGTGCAAAAAAGAACCCCAGGCAAAGACAAAAACCTTACAGCCTGATTTGTGACTATTGTGAAAAAATATGAGGTTTAAATGATTGGCTACTAATTGGTAATGAGACAGTTGTCCACACAGTACAATTAAGCCTCTGCCCTCCTCCTCTTGCCACTCCATAGATTTCCCACTCACTCTGCTAAATGAGAAAGAAAATCTTTTTCCAGGAAGATCTAAAAGAGGCCTTCTGGAGTTCAAAGCCTGCAGAGGAGTCTAACACGATATTTGTGAGTCCCTGTGAAAGGTCAACACTCTTTCATCTGCCTCAGGCTATGTAACCATGGTGCTCCCCTGTGAAATTCAACACAGCGCCAGCTGAGGTGGTCCTTGTTGGCGGCTCTGTGGAGAGTAAGCTCTGTACCCATCCCCTCTCTCTTCGCTGGCACTTGACAGAGCTGCACAGAATTGCTGCTGTAGGGCTCCCTTGTAGGTCCACTAAATGTTTCTGCAAGAGAGCAGTCACGTGCAGTTCATGTTTTTTTTTGCAGGGCCACCACAAGAACCAGCAATTTGTATCCTAATTTTGGTTGACCTGCAAACACTGGCACCCAAAGATCGCACAATATATGTCTTGGTTACATATTCCCCAAATATTTGAACATGTTGAGTTGACCAGAACAGGTTCTTCAACCACTGTGAACATTTAATTGACCACGACCTCTGAATTCATGGACTATGAAAACCCAGCAACCAGACCCAACGCTGTCACAATGACATGACGAAACATACAGTAAGATGTTTATCTTAGGCAACATGGGAGGTTTCTGTAACTATTTTTCAGATGTAATAGAATAAGAGGAAATAATTAACTGAGTACATCTGTTTTAGAGGCAGCAGTAAATACAATGGGGGAACTGCTGAGCGCTTTAGCCACGTCTTCAAGCAGATTATTGATCATTCATTTCCTGATGCTTTCTTCTGAAGCCAACAATTAAGGGACGTTTTGGTGGAGCATTTTCTATCTCTGCCTTTTTACTGTGATCTTTCATATTCAGACTATAAATTCTGCTTCACTTAATTGAATCTATAATGTAGAAGTTTTTTTGTTGTTGTCGTCTTTGTTTTGATTTGCTGTAAGGGTCATACTACAGTATGCAGGGGAAATGTACTCTGCTTCGACTTAATATGCATGCTAATGGAAGCTACCCATAGTTCAATATATCTGTTTAAAATAATAAGAATACATTTAGTATATTTTCTTATTTCTGACCATAGGCTATTCAAAACTATGACTGGGTTCTGATTGCAGTGGTTTTCATCCAAAACCAAAACACTTTTTCTTCAGTTGTGAATGAATTGCCATTCAATTCAAAAGGTTGGATGTTTAGGGTAAGGACAACCCCCCACAGGCATGTATTTGTTCACCGGGGGGTTATTTCCACAGAACATAAGAAAGCCTTTGTTACAACACAATAAAACGTAACTTCAAGCAGTGTAATATTTTATCACTGTGTTCCCATGTTTAGTAATGGTAATGTATAGAAGTACTATTCTGAATTCCTTGTGCTCAACAGGCAAGAACTGAGGGGATACACAGATACACAAAAATACTAATTGAATGAAGCACACTTCACACTTTTTATCTAATGGAAGAATTAAATATACCAAATATATATGTGAAAGCCTTGGAAACTAATTAAAACCCATTCATACATTTCAGAAAAGACTCAATTAAAAAACTCTTACAACAACTATGTTTTATTTTTTATCAAGTCAATTTGGAGTGAACAGATGTTCCCCTAATATGCACCACAGAAAACTATTTCGTACAAAACAATCCTTTCAGAAACAAACACAGAACCTGTAGGATTATGGGGCCAACGCCTGCAATTATCTTTCAGGACATCTTCAAGAAACCATGACCTGAAGGAAACCCTTTCCTGAGAAACTAGTCCTGCATTATCTTCCCTGTGAAATCAGTGTAAAAATAATGTAGAAGTAATTGCAGAAATCTGTAAGGATTTGGGCCCCAAATGTAAGTATTTATGATGATTTTTTCAGGAGTTTGCACTAGTTGAGGTGTTGTCTACTCTGAGACTTATAATCTGACTGAAAGGTGGGTAACAGGATGTTTGCAAATCTCAGTCGATACATCTCCAAGTTCGGGAAATGCAGAAAAATATGGAATGTAGCCATGTTGAGCTGAATTAGCTTTGGCATTTGACCGCATTGCTAAGTCTTTGTTTAGACATCCATCTTTCACACAGCACAGCTCAGATCTTGAGAAATGTAAAGAGGGCATTTCTTTCTAAAAACAAACTTGTAGTGCTACTTGATTGAATGAGTGGGATAATTTTACGTTACACATTAGGAAAATATTGCTGGTTGCTTTGTATTGGAGAAACACATCTAAAACATTCAAACACAAGGGCAATCTGTAACTCTTAAGGTGGAGATACATGCAAATCTATACATCCATATTCAGTAACCGTGATATACATTTACCAATATTAATCCATCATCACCAATAATGAGTGCTTCTCTATTTCACACATAGCAGGATGTGTTCAGCATATATATCCATGTTGAAAAGCCAAGTGTAGCTCTTTCTGTTACACAATAAGGTCTTAATTTGTTCCCGTGGTGTTTACTACCATTATCATATATAGTTTAGTAGCTTGGTCATCTGCCTTTTTATTATTTCATCCCTTGTTTTCTTACATTATCTAAGAGACAAAGGCCAGTTCACATTCCAAGTCAAAGGAACCAACAGAGAAGCTGTGTCAAGTGCTTTGCAAGCCTATCATACATAGCCTGTTATAATTAGAGCTTCAGAGCAGAAACTGCAGATATAAGAAAGACATTTGTCTGCTTGTAGCTTTATACAATTTATGTACACCACTTCTATCAGCCGTAAATGCGAACAATGTGTCAGAAGGGGTTATACTTCATCAAACCATTTGGAATGCGGCCAGTGACTCTTAGTGACTCGTGACTTAGTGACATTTATTTTTTATGTGGCCTGGTCTTCATCTGGGCTGCATGATCAAATTTAAGTTGTGGCTTTCCCTTATAAATATGAAAACTCTGATTGTCCATGTGATTCTTTTTGGTGTTTGTTACTACAGTGAACTGCCATCTTTTGAAAATGAACTGTGCATATATAATCTACCGTTAACAGACATGAGCTTGCTAGGAGGAAACATCGGTTTTAGGTTTGAGCAGCATGTGCTGGGTTCTGTTCTGGGGTGAACTTGCAGAGGTCCTGAGAGTCTCATCCAGTTAGTTATTTCATACATTTTAAAAGCAGAATGGGTTCTGTAGCAGTGTGGTGGATCAGTGGGTTGTAGTCTGCCAACAATCTCTGTCACCATTATTGGCCAATGAAGTTAGTGTCCATCCTGCAGAGACATAGAGGCCCTGGTATTTTGTACAGGTGAACAGAAGCCATGCCTTGGGTGAGCACAAGTGGGTAAAACAATACCTAAGTGAGCCAGCCTGCTCGGTTCTGTCAGAAGAGCTTCTTTTCTAGTTTGAAGCTGATTTGTCTGTCAAATTAGCTGTCAGAATGCATCGTTCTCTATGTCACAGGTGTTAAACCACAATGAGCCGGCACACTACATTCAGGCAGAGTACATTCTGTCATATCTAATAAAAGCAAGCTGTCCATCATAAACAGATGAGTTCTATTTGTCTCTTGCACTTTGAGAGTCCATCAGTCATAGGGTCCTTTTGAGACCAAAGTGAAATAACATTGTTTCCTTCAAGGTAGCCCCAGTGAAACCACAAAAATGTGCAATTCCTTAAACATGTTTTTTTTTTCCTCTAGTTTTTATTCTAAAGTCATCTCCCTCTCACTAGTCAAAGAGAAACAGCAGCATTATTCACCAGAGTTTACAGTTTTCCCAGTTCTCTCCCTGGCAGTATTAATTTAACATTTCCTTGTTTTCACTCAGACTTATTCTAGTCATGAAACACACAACACAACAGTGTGTGGTTTTCATTTAAGGGACTCCTTCCAGTTATCCAGTCTTATGCCACACTCAGACATTGTAGGCTGGACTCAGTGCAGAGATATTGTTTAAGGCCCAATCTTAAATTAGTTGACTGAAACATGCAGTATACTGAGTCTCCCCAACCTCTCAACCTCCTATTCTGCCTAGAATCTTTAAGACACAATTGTAGAATAAGCAACTGAGGTGTGAAAAGCAGATATAATTATATAAATTAATCATATCATGAATGGATATAATCATCTATAACTTAGCTTTCCTACAGTAATCCCAATAGAGCCAACAATATCCCACCTTGAACCCTCCTGACACCCTAAGAAACTATATATAATTGATGTTGGGAAGAAGTTCTCAAATGTGTTAAACATGCTGAGGCATGACGAGGACCAGATCAGGCAACCATAGGCAGCTGTATGGAAAGTGCTATCAAACCATGATTCGTCCTTTGCCTGTTGTTAGATTAAGCTAAACAGAACATACAATGCAGTATAGACTTCCAGAGAAGCCAGTGTGACCAGTATACCTATGGGTATGGGACATGGGCATATGATTTAGAATGTTGTTTCACAGCTGCTAAATGTTCAGTTCTCTTCTGCTGATACATACACTGTCACCTAGGGTCTCTAAGTGATCATAGAAAATGACATACAGCACCAATTACAGAACATGTGTACTTAAGCACACTGAACAGCATTGAAATTACACTGTCGAAGGGAACAAAGGTGTTCCTCATGACAAAAGTTCTACCTCATCTTTGGCCCCACTTATTATTTTACCACTGCACCACTGATTATTAGATGCTGAAAGGTTGATATTTTTTATTGACAGGCTTGTAATATATAGCAGGCCCTGGTTTGTGTATACATGATGACTGACACATTAAGTAATTAGTTTAGGAAGTTAAACCCTACAGTATAGTCCTTTCTCTTTACGAAGTTAGATAATAACTTTGATGTTGGGAGATTTTTAAGATTTCTCTTACCTGAATAGGCTCCTGGGTCAATCTCATGGGTCCAACCCGCTCCTCAGTAGCTGGCACCTACAGGAAAAAAGACAACAGTGTGAGAAACCTAAGCTCAAGGGTGAGTCATTTCTGTGGCAACCTTGCAAGTTGCTCTATACCAAATAAAATTTGATTCATTGATTCATTTCAGGAAGAAGCTGTGATTTTAGTGTACTTAGTGCAGCACAGAAACGTTGCGCTGTGAGAAGAGCTTTATTGCCATGTGCTGGAGCCATCTCTCTGTGTGCATGCTGCATGGCACAATGTGCCGTCTGACGCAGGCATCCGCAATGACATGCGTCACTAGTCACTATTCTCCACGGCAAGGGACTGAAGAATGTCATGAAGAGGTCACTGCATGCCCACATCTCTGATTGCTCAACCATTCATTATATGTCTGTGCACCACAGTTAGGATACTTCTGTTTTGTTGAGATAACTGATGGTTAAGTTAATGTCACATGATGCTTAGAAATGATTTTTTTAAGAAATGTTACCATCTGTTAATGAATACCTGAACATGCCTTCAGGCTTCTGCTATAATCTTCCATTTCATGTTGTAAGGAAATGTAATTCAAAGAACTGCAATATGCTGCTAAAAAACAGTGTGATGAACACTGCAACAGGTGAGCTGAATATGCAGCGCTGTATTCTTTCTGTTGAGACCAGGCCTATTTGGCTTTGCTTAACAGGTGACGGCCTGTGAAACTAATCATTTTGGGGTCATTGCTCCATCACTGCATTTATAAATCGGGCAAGAACTGGGTTATGTTCCAGTGGTTACATACAATTACAGATAAAAAGCTACAAATGTGTTCTTTTGCTATTATTATTATTCATTATTATTATTATTATTATCTGTTCCCTACATGCATTCAGGCTATTCCCTTCATATATAAAGACCTTACAAAACACCCAAATACACAATGAAAGACAAAATCCTTATATAATTAGTAGTATAATATAAACACAAACATATAAATTATTATATAACATATAACAAACAATACACATGAACTGCCACACTGATATAAAGAAAACCAGAAATGTTATTCTAAGCAAATTTGCAATTTTCACAAGGAACTTAAATTTATTCTTAAATTCATTAATTAACAATTAACCAGCATCAGGGCCAGTTCAAAAGCATACACTACACTTCTGATCAACTCCCTGTAATCAATTTACGAACTCTGTTTGTAAATCCATGTTTCTGCAGCCATGCGTGACACTAATTTGAGCTCAGATGTTTACCTACTGTTCTTCTATCTCTCGTCCCCCCCCCAAATGTTCTCATCTCCAGATCTGTCTCCTGGTTATGTATTTTAAAATAACCACACAAAATTGTGGAGAGGCTTTGTTTGCTGTTTTTGCCCACTTGGCAAAAAAGGCAGTCATCCTTACATAACATCCCAACGTCAGAAATGTCATGCGCTTTTACAGAATTCAAAAACATTTTTTTTAAGTCAGACAATCAACCGTTATATATCTAAAGCAAACAACAGTGTTTTCATAGTGATGGCATTTTTACTGAAGAAACCCCCTTTCAAAATTTTCACCTTGGAATTAAACATTGTGGAATACATAAAAAAAAAAAAAAAAAAAATCTGTCTACACATTCTACCCCACAACTGCCAACAGACTCACAGCTGTAATTGCTCTCAAAGGTGCTCCCACCAAGTATTATCTCAGGGGGGTGGAGACATATCCAATTATGATATTTGAGTTTACTATTTGTAATATATATATATATATTATTAAAAACATTTTCACAATATAAATGTTCCCCTTAACTGTATGGAGTATAGTGTGTAAATAAGTCGGGAAAATCCTCATTTAAATGAAACTCTGAGGGAATGATACAATAAAATGTGTTTAGACTTTCTACAGGCATTGTAGATAGTGACTTTTGAAAGAATTATTACATTTTTTATGAATTTATGAATGCCAAATTTGGACTATCTTACCATAAAAATCAATGGTGTGGCAATATTTACATATATATATATATATATATATATATATATATATATATATATATATATATATATATATATATAATCCAAGTATAATTTATGAGGTGCTTGTTTGCTTCTAAAATAAAGTTTTACAATTATTTGCAAAATAGAAACACAGGAATCCATACATAGTATAAAAGTATAATTTTAAATACAAAATAAGATCAAAAAAGACATGGTACAATGCTTTTAATTGATTAAACCATATGTTTACTTGATATAAATATAACTTGATATAGAAATAGAAACCGATATGTCTTAATGACATAATGTCAAATACATATAATACAATCCACTACAAACTCCAGCCAGTAGATGGTAGTGTTTATCCAAAACACAGCTGAATAACTTGTTTAACTTCTATATCCAACGGTCAATGTCTTCTTCAGATTTAGTTTTAATATTAATAAAGGTATCTGAACAGTAGTTAGTGTACACATGCATTCTTCCGAATCATTACATTTAGTCGTGCACTTTACAAATGTGTGTGAAATGCAGACGTGGCATTCATGAAGAGCAGCTTAAACCTGCTCAACTGGGCTCATTTCCAGTGGCTGGCCAAGGCACAGCAGAGTTCCAGCGCCTTAATCTCTTTCCATTTCTGCGTAGCACATGTGCTGTGAGCTGTGGCCCCTTCCACAGGAACACGGCTACTTTGAGCTGCCTTACACTAAGAGCACAGACTGGGATCTGTAATCTCAAAATGTTTCATCACATACAACAGAGATTGTTCATACAACACCAGTGTTTCTAGTATTTACTTCACTTCAAATCACCAAGAATATATCTTGAATGTATATTAATTAAGCATTAATGTTTCATTTAAAAAACTATAACTATACGCTCTTATCATAAGAACTGTGTACAAGTAACATTTATCTCACAACTACCAGGTTTTCCAATCTATACATTGAGACTATATTTTATGAAGAATACAAATTGCGTAGCGAGAAAATTATGCCAAGGCCCAGACACCGCTTTCTTGAGTTTATGTCAGCACCAGGAATAGCAGGGACTTGAAATGCAGCACAGTCGGCAACAACGCCTACAAAAACAGATCTCTTAGTGCCAATCCCATCTTTCCATTTTGTAAGCTACTCCACATGCCTCATTATCAAGGGCTGACCAGCAATGTTGAGGTAGATAAGCCAGTTGCCTACACACAGGTCGTAGGAGAGGTTACTGGCTTGGTTTAACACTCTACAAAGACAAATAGCTTCTGTTCTCAGAGAAAAAACTAATAGATCAGATTCCTCTTCTGCCTTAATTAGACGTCATATCTAGTAGGAGCAGCAAGGCATCCGCAATGCCATCAATGGGACCAAGGGCAGTGAAAACATGCCCCTTATGTAAGACACCATTAAAAATGTTATCTTTCACCAGGCCCCTTTTGTTTTTATCGTGGCCTAGTACAGAGGACACAACACAATCTTTGTAGTTAAGATGACTGTCCATTTATCTACTGCTGGGCCATTCAGAGGACTTGAATTCAGTTTTGTTTCCATTTCTCCATAGGTCTCGCCTCAACAAAGTGCATGCTATTGTCTCGGGCTAAATTTAAGCATCATGTGAAAGAAATAAGTCTCTATTATAGCCACAGAAAGTGTGACCTGAAAATGAACCAGTCTAAAATTATGTTCAGAGCACACTGACCTACTTCTACTCTTACTTTAATTCAGAACTGCAGAAGCAGAAGAGTTTAAGCGTATGTTTCCTTTCGTACTATAATGTAATGAAGATTGTGTTTCTGTTTGTGTTTTGTTAAGCTTCATAATATTTTCTGGTCTTATTAAACAACCACAAAAATGCAACCACACAAAACTGCTATTCTCTTCTTTATGTTTTTGGTTTTACTTGTTTGTTTTGTCCTTCAAAACCTTAAGATCCCTGAGGTTTTATTGAATCAACTAACATTTCAGAGTTTGTTGAGCACAAAGATTCTGTCTGGAGTCCACTGTAAAGAGATAAGACAGGGGTATTTAGTCTTCTATTTACCTGGCACCTCTACAGTTTATTCTAGGTTGAATCAATGTTCAGCAAATCATAATAATACTAAGCATTACTTATGGAAATATATAACATAGTGCATACAGTGCATCCGTAAAGTATTCACAGCGCTTCACTTTTTCTACATTTTGTTATGTTACAGCCTTATTACAAAATGGATTAAATTAATTATTTTCCACAAAATTCTACAAACAATACCCCATAATGACAATGTGAAAGAAGTTTGTTTGAAATTTTTGCAAATGTATTAAAAAAAAAAAAAAAAAAAAAAAAAAGCACATGTACATAAGTATTCACAGCCTTTGCCATGACACTCAAAATTGAGCTCAGGTGCATCCTGTTTCCACTGATCATCCTTGAGATGTTTCTACAACTTGATTGGAGTCCACCTGTGGTAAATTCAGTTGATTGGACATGATTTGGAAAGGCACACACCTGTGTATATAAGGTCCCACAGTTAACAGTGCATGTCAGAGCACAAACCAAGCCGTGAAGTCCAAGGAATTGTCTGTAGACCTCTGAGACAGGATTGTATCGAGGCACAGAACCGGGGAAGAGTACAGAAAATTGTCTGCAGCATAGAAGGTCCCAATGAGCACAGTGGCCTCCATCATCCGTAAATGGAAGAAGTTTGGAACCACCAGGACTCTTCCTAGAGCTGGCCGTCTGGCCAGACTGAGCGATCGGGGAGAAGGGCCTTAGTCAGGGAGGTGACCAAGAACCCGATGGTCACTCTGACAGCAGTCCAGCGTGTCTCTGTGGAGAGAGGAGAACCTTCCAGAAGAACAACCATCTCTGCAGCACTCCACCAATCAGGCCTGTATGGTAGAGTGGCCAGACGGAAGCCACTCCTCAGTTAAAGGCACATGAAAGCCCACCTGGAGTTTGCCAAACGGCATCTGAAGGACTCTCAGACCATGAGAAACAAAATTCTCTGGTCTGATGAAACAAAGATTGAACTCCTCTCTGGAGGAAACCAGGCACTGCTCATCACCTGGCTAATACCATCCCTACAGTGAAGCATGGTGGTGGCAGCATCATGCTGTGGGGATGTTTTTCAGCGACAGGAACTGGGAGACTAGTCAGGATCGAGGGAAAGATGAATGCAGTAATGTACAGAGACATCCTTGATGAAAACCTGCTCCAGAGCGCTCTGGACCTCAGACTGGGGTGAAGGTTCATCTTCCAACAGGACAATGACCCTAAGCACACAGCCAAGATAACCAAGGAGTGACTACAGTACAACTCTGTGAATGACCTTGAGTGGCCCAGCCAGAGCCCAGACTTGAACCCGATTGAACATCTCTGGAGAGATCTGAAAATGGCTGTGCACCGACGCTCCCCATCCAACCTGATGGAGCTTGAGAGGTCCTGCAAAGAAGAATGGGAGAAACTGCCAAAAAATAGGTGTGCCAAGCTTGTAGCATCCTACTCAAAAAGACTTGAGGCTGTAATTGGTGTCAAAGGTGCTTCAACAAAGTATTGAGCAAAGGCTGTGAATACTTATGTACATATGCTTTTTTTGTTTTTTATTTTTAATAAATTTGCTAAGATTTCAAACAAACTTCTTTCACGTTGTCATTATGAGGTATTGTTTGTAGAATTTTTAGGAAAAGAATGAATTTAATCAATTCTGAAATAAGGCTGTAACATAACAAAATGTGGAAAAAGTGAAGCGCTGTGAATACTTTCCAGATGGACTGTATAATAGTACACACACGCATATATAGAAACTCAGCAAAAAAAGAAACATCCCTTTTTCAGGACACTGTATTTTAAAGATAATTGTGTAAAAATCCAAATAACTTTACAGATCTTTATTTTAAAGGGTTTAAACAATGTTTTCGTGCTTGTTCAATGAACCATAAACAATGAATGAACATGCACCTGTGGAACAGTCGTTAAGACACTAACCGCTTACAGACGTTAGGCAATTAAGGTCAGAGTTATAAAAACTTAGGACACTAAAGAGACCTTTCTACTGACTCTGAAAAACAGCAAAAGAAAGATGCCCAGGGTCCCTGCTCATCTGTGTGAAGGTGCCTTAGGCATGTTGCAGGGAGGCATGAGTACTGCAGATGTGGCCAGGGCAATAAATTGCAATGTCCGTACTGTGAGACGCCTAAGACAGCGCTACAGGGAGACAGGAAGGACAGCTGATCGTCCTCGCCGTGGCAGACCACGTGTAACAACACCTGCACAGGATCAGTACATCCAAATATCACGCCTGCGGGACAGGTACAGGATGGCGGCAACAACAACTGCCTTGCTGAAAGAGTGGGGTAACATCTCACAGCAAGAACTGGCAAATCTGGTGCAGTCCATGAGGAGGAGATGCATTGCAGTGCTTAATGCAGCTGGTGGCCACATCAGATACTGACTGTTACTTTTGATTTTGACCCCCCCTTTGTTCAGGGACACATTATTCCATTTCTGTTAGTCACACGTCTGTGAAACTTGTTCGGTTTATGTCTCAGTTGTTGAATCTTTTTATGTTCATACAAATGTTTACACATGTTAAGTTTGCTGAAAATAAAAGCAGTTGAAAGTGAGAGGATGTTTCTTTTTTTGCTGAGTTTATATATATATATATATATATATATATAGAGAGAGAGAGAGAGAGAGAGGGAGCGAGAAAGAGAGATGTATATGGTTTTCTATACTGTATGGTTTAAAAATTATTTTACAGCTCAGAAAATGACAGCTCCAGGACTGGTATCAATGGTGCTCTGAAAAGGGTTCTCCATTCCAGCACATCAGAGTCTTCTCCAGCACTCAGTCACCTGGCAACCACACAGCGTGCCTTTCATCTCCGTATCACTTGAAAGCACTATACATAGCTTTGTAATAGATGCATACAGTCGATGTTTTGGATTAGTCACCTCTTTTAATCCACCAGAACAATCTTCCACAATAATCAGGCATAGAATAATAGGTGCTCTTCACAAAACATTTCAGTCATGTTTCTTAGTTTTATAACAATGAGTGAGTGAATGAATGAATACATAATTAATAGTATTTTTTGGGGGGAGGGGAAGTTGTGATTCAATCAGTCTTCAACATTCAATATTCTCCCCACAAAGTGAGGTATAACATGCAGCCACTTCAGGCACCTGAGAATCTGAAATATCCCAAATAACCTGCAGCCTGGAGCTCAGACATTGTAACTACACAATAGCTATGAAGTCCCTTGGAAATGAGCAGGCCAAATGTGCACAGTGCTTACAGGAGAGGCATGTGCGGAATTACACTGCATTCTGAACATGACTACTGCACATAGGTGTACTGCAGAATAGTCTTACTGAAGGTAATATCCCTTTACTATTCAGGTTTTACATACAGACACCAATCTAATGTAGTTGTTATTATAGTAGTAGTAGAGAGCTTAAATGTAAATGAAACCGGTCATATATGTACCAGTTACTGTAATATACAAATGAGACAATCAGTATGTATTTTGATTTTGCAAAATGTGCTAAATGTCTTTATGTGCTACACAATCCAATCATCTCTTGAGCATCTCCCTGTTCCGAAGCCTTCATCAGGAAGGCCATAATTACAAAACTTTGTGCTGTAATTGTGCAAGTCCACTGACAGTCAACAAACACTACTCACTGCAATGTCAGGGTAATGAACATGTCGATAAAAAAATGTGTTTGATTTTTAAAGGTTAGGACAATTTGTAATAACATTAATTATAAAAGCTGAATGCTTCAAACATGTAGGTACAAAATATATCTGTTGGACTCTGTTGTACAGTAAGTGTGTGTTCTTGTACAGAAAAGACTTGTGTATGCTCAACAGTCTATATCAGTCAGCTGTATATTATTTAGATGTGCTCGAAACAAATCCTAGAATTAAATAATCTCAAGCAGTAATTACAGTAACCTAATCAATAATGTACTTCTAGACATCTGATTTACATCCAAAAAAGGTTATATCGCTTATCTCATGAAGCACATGAATAGTTTTAAATCAACAGTACAAACAAGACAGGGTGGGACAGAGTATTTATCCTGCAAAAAATATGTTTCCTGCAACATAAAATGGCTAAGCTATTACAGCACAACTAGCATTTTATTATTATTAAATATTAGAAATGAGAAAACCAGCTCTTAACATTAAAAAGAAATCATCAACACATTCAGACTTTTCCTACTATACTGAAGCAACAAATTGATTGCAGTAATCATACAAATTGTGTGTCCCTAGAGATGTTTATGTCTGTTAACTGCATCCTTCTGCTCTCATGGCTTGTACTGTCATTATGCCACATCCACTTGAAATGAATCGGCATGAATGAAAAGGCCCAAAACCTCATATTGCAATGTCTACACAGCAGCGTTACTCAAATAGGACCGGACATAGCAGAGAGATCTCAAGACCAATTTTTCAGTGTTATTGTACATCTTGTTTTGTTTATTCTGCAGTCAGAATGTCTGAGTGCTTCCTTTATAGGATACTAAGTTAAAACTGTTATTGTCAACAGATTACCCTTCTGTGAAAATACCTGAAATTTATTTTAGTTCAAAAAATGAAAATTCCACACCTTACTGTGATCTTCGAACACGTGTCCATATCATGTGTTAAAGTCTTTGTCAAATCCTCACCGAAATCACAAAATATGGCAAAAACAACTTGTCAAACTGAACCAAAGACACGGAAATGCAGTCCCAGACAGAGTAGGAAGCCTAGCCCCTATCTGTAAGCAAACAGAAAAGGAAAGAGGCAGTATAGTGGCCAGTTGGCAGAGGCCAACTCTAGAAGGAGGCAGGGCTCACTCCATCGTCTCCTACAATCATCTTCTGCAGCTGTGTTTCAGAGCGTCGTCTGGCTGTGCAGGGAAACCTTCCTAGTGCATGGTGGTCACTGTTTCAAATTAAAGGGAACCTCCAGCAGCACCTGGCTCTTCGTGTTTAGGATGCTGCTCTTCACTCACATTCTTCAGCCAACAACAGCCCAGCCTGGCTCACAATTTATATCTGTCTCTTTATTATATTCAGCAGCTAAGTGATTCCTGGCACACAGTTCTCCAGAAACAGATGGTATTTGTTGAAGGCTCACACTCTCCGTCGCTGACCCACACACCACTGATTGCTGGTCATGCTCTCGTCACTATGCAGGCAGACTGCTCTCGATGGGTCATGTTTTCTTAGAGGAATAAAGGTTTGTGTCCTGAAGCAAGAGCGACAGGTCACCATATCAGAAAAGAGAGGAATGTGAAGGAAAAGATGGAGAATGAGGAAAGCTCACCATCTTGTGTGTTAAAATATGAACAGCCTTCCTCATCTGAAGGTTAGGACACAGGTAAATCCACTTACTGACTCAGGGTAACACACAGTAAGGCTTCTATACCAGTAGAACAACTAGGTGTAGCATATGCAGGTTGGAGCCCCCACTTGGATTCGAACCCTGCCGTCACAGACGCACCTCCGAATGCCCCGCACCACACAGCTCCACCCCTGGTAGAGCAAGAAACCTGCTATACCCTGTTACATAGACTCCATGCAGAACACCACACTGCCCAAAGCCAGCCCATCTGCCTCACGCACAGGCAAACCACACACACTGAACACAAGCACCTCTACAGGTGGAAGTTCAAAACCCTAACCATGGGACAACAAAGACATTAATTCACACACAAAACAATCAATACCATCCCTCTGAAAGCAACTGCATTTTTCTTCCAGCAGTTTTTACACAATTCTAGCTACACACCTCAAAGCTGTGTCACAGCTCTTATTTTACTCAGTACTGTGACTCCTTTTGGCCCACTGTTAACATTATTGTTGTTCTTATCGTCAGTGATATAACAAACTTAATTTAAAAAAAGCATACTCTTAAGACATAATCAAGTAACTGCAATATATTTTAGCAGGTACAAATGTATAGGTTACAAAATAATAACTACCCCACAGATGTAGCCAGATGTTCCTTACTATGGACAGGTTCTCAGAAATCAGACAGGTGAGTCTTTACCTTTGCTGATGGTGTCTTGCAAATTGAATTACTGACATGCTCATATAAACACTGAATCCATTACACTGCCCCAGGTGTATACTGTTCTATACTGCTCTGCAATTTTGAGAGTCTTCTCCATAATCGTGTCTCTATTGTCCTGGCTATATTTAATATTCTGGCATTATTACGGTTGGAACTATGATTCCGGTATTTATTTAATGACGATAAAAATATCACAGGTAAAATAATTATACCCTCCACACGTGCACACACACATGTTTATACTGAATATACAGCTCTGGAAGAAATTAAGAGACCACTCCAGGTTCAGAAGTTGTCTCTTAATTTTTTCCAGAACTGTATATATATATATATATATATATATATATATATATATATATATATATATATATATATATATATAATTATGTAATCTATATGTAACCAATAAATGTGTGTTGAGGGGGTGGGCAGTGCCAACAAAGATTGTTAGATGCTGTTAAACATCCCCATGAAGGAGGATATTCAGAGATGACACAGAACAAACATAAAAAGACTGGCCAAGTGTAATTTAGGTATTTGAAGGGTGTTTAGCTGTATGGACCCTTTATAGCGCTGTAACCCTGATTACACATACTGAAAGTGTATGAAACCTTAGGAAGCACCATTGACTACATTTCCACACCACTGCAACATGGGCTATTTCTCAAAACTGGAGTAAACACACTTTCACTAAAAGAACATCTAATCATAATAAGACCTCATATTAAAAAAACCCAATGCCCAACATACCATCATAAAGTTTCAGACAAAATGAGCTAAACAAAAGTTAAATTAAATAAATCAAATGATTTGTACGCATGGTGTGCTAGATGTAATGCATCTTCCAATTATACTGCAACCCAGAAACAGAGCACCTCCTTAATCTTTACAAGACCATAACCAAAAGAAGGAGTGTACTCAACACTGCATGCGATGTCCAACTAAAACGGCTTTGATAGGGGATGGGATCAAACATACGTTGTTAGAGACCTGATAGGGAAATGCTATTTTACAGAAGCCATGGAAGGAACAATATAACTTCTTCAAAGCCAAGGAATAACATTCTTTACAATTGAGCATCAACCCACAATGTACAGTAACCAACTGTATAATACTGTTACATGTAAAAAAAAAACTTCCCACAAGATTATTGCAAACTACAACAGTTATACTTTGAGCACAACAGGGCATTGGTAATAGACCCAAGATCACTATGAACTGAACATCACTTTTATTAGAAAGGTTTTCATAAATGTTATGTTTTAATCTACAGCTGGTGTGTTCATTAGTCAGTACACTGGAGGGGAGTGCAGTACTGCAGTACTCTCTGAAATGTGCCCTCTACCCTGAAGACAATAAGGGTGGCTTTGCAAGGTGCCTTTATATCCACTGACACTGGAGAGCATGGCTGGGTAACCTTGGGTCTTCCTGCTCTTTACATAGTATCAATTTATTTTCTGAAGATGACACAATTACTTAATTGGTTGTTATAGGGGCTATTTACAAACCTCAGAATTAAGGAGTTCAGACTAGACTCTTATTTAAGTGTTCTGGACCACAATATAATAACATTGTGTGTCATGTAAGACTGACAGATATATCAAGATGGGCAATAATCAAGTATTACAAAAGCAGAAAACATATTTTAAAATTGTGTTCTAATCATACCTCAACAACTTAATAGAAATGTCTTCCAAACGATATCCAAACGTGTTTAGATATGGTCTTAAAATAATAATAATAATAATAATAATAATAATAATAATAATAATAATAATAATAATAATGCATTTAGTTATTATAATAATTATAATGATTGTATGTATTGTATTTGTATTTAATTGACCTTGTACATTTTGTAACTAATAGACTAGACCATACTCGAAAGCATTACCATGGCAATACTGAAATATTGCCAAGAGGAAAGAAATGAATAAGCAGTGCACATCATTCACAAACACATACCCATATAGGGTGAATATTGCATGAATCGCTCAAAGCTGTGAATCGCGACCAGTCTTTCTCCTCCAGCCGCTCCAGTACAAACCTTGACACTGGTGTGACTGGTTTGCGTCTCGGCCTCGACGCCGCTATACGCCCCGCTGGTCTCCCTCCGCTCCCGGCGAGAGCTGCTCCGATTGTGCCGGCTCTGGTACGCCAGCACCGGGGGGATGCTGTCCGCCGCGTCGGTCTTGATGAAGAGGCCGTGCAGGGTGGCCGCGGTGCCCTGGGAGATGGTGGTGGTCTGGTGGGGGGAGTTGGACTCGTCCGAGTCCCTGCAGTAGATCACCCCGCTCTGAGAGACGTGGATACTGGGAGCGCAGCCCATCCCTCTGCGCAGCGCCGGAGCCCAGATTAACGATCCCAGCCTCCTGCTCTGTCCCACCGCCACCGCCTTCCCCTTCTCTCCCTGTGTCTGCTGTTTCTCCCAATCTCCTGTCCCCGCCTGGACTCGCACACACATCCAGGAGAGACGCGTTTGCGCTGGTCCTGTTTCACCCCTGGATCCTAGTCTGGTATGTCTTGCTCTCCATGGTCTTCAGATGCTTTCCCATTATCACACTGAGACTTCACTGCTGCACGGCGCACCGCTGCATGCTCATTGTACTGTCCGCTGGAAACACATCTCTTAGGTAGTATATTCAAACACTGCTTTTCATGGGATTTAATTAATGACCTCTTGATTGGAAAAAAGAACTCCAAATCCCTACATCGATCATTTCATTTCTGGAGTTTTTGAAATCATCTTTAATGAAACTGATTTCATTTTCCTATTAAAATAGATATTATGTGGCTGAAAACAGTGTTTAACAGAATGAACATCCATTCAGTTTCAGGTCAGTGTCTGCAGCGCTGGCGCAGATGGCGCAGATGGCACAGGGACGCAAGGTCCTGCATGCGGCCGCTGTCCGTGCTCCAGCTCCCCGGCGCCGGCGCCTGCGCTACAGTGACAGCCCGGATCCTGCATCTGTCCTCTAACGCATCGTATGCCGAGCTATATATTTATCTCCATGATATGGTGTATTTGTGTGCAATAGCCCCTGGGCGAGGGGTGACACTGATCTCCGGCCTGGGGGCTGCTGACCTCATCGCCCCTCTCCACTGCCACTCAACGCGTTTCTATGGTTTCAGGAGATATCAATACAAGCAACGCCGTCACATCACAGCAGCGGCGCCATGCACTTACATTTGCTAAAGCGCTGGTAATGACAGTATTAAGAAGTAAAAGTTTATTGGGTATGCTTATCATCCTAGTTTATTGCCGGATTCAATTATATGATGAGGTATGACGTTTAAATATATTAATAGTAATCATATACAGCTATGGCAAGGAGTAATGTTCATATAACATCTTTGCAAAAAAAAAAATGCAATTATGTAACAATTCCAGTAGTTACTATATCCTTATTTTATTAGTTGCTAGCTGAAATACAAAGGATACACTGCAAATACAATAATGCATGTTACTCACACAATAGTATAGAGTCCTGTTTTTCAAAAGCAGGTGAGTTGAGCCTCTGTGAACCAGTACAGCAACAACAAGACAGCATCTTCCTCCCACTCATCAGGAAAATCGCAAACATTCACCTCTTCGATTTCCAAACCTCTCTCAGTACCACGGCCCCCTTTCAAGCCATTGCGCTCAATACGTATCAGTAAAACTTAAGAACAAAATAAGTAAATGGTAATCAGAGATATAACTATTATTTAGGAAACATCAAATGCAGAACTGCAGGTTAACATTGCATGTTTTTATTTTCCCACAGTGCTTCAGCATTCTGCTTTCAAGTTACATGTATCACCTGTTCGCATGTCAATGAAGCATAATAATCATGCATACATAAACATAGCACATAGACTTTTCCCCCGGTGGCAGTTACACATTTTAACACTACATCATGGAAGCCTGTATAAGCATTGCTACCTTTCAAGGAAGCCAAAGCAATTCCTCAAAAACCTAAGTATGCAATAAGAAAGGCAACCTCCATTTGTAAATCTAGTGCAGTGAGAGGTGATTGCTATGATGCAACATAACACCACTGCAGCACAGCTGGTTTCTCAGAATTTCCTGATCACTCACATGGTCCCGGCTTTGAACAGAGTAATGACAATGTTTTGTGTAATTAGGAGGATCTGCTCTGATGATGGCTGAGAAGTGCTGAGGAGGAACATACTGATGCTTTTAATCGCTTTATGCTGGGATCCAGTCTAATTCACAGTGAGCAAAAGTGAACTGAGATGTAGGGAGAAGCCACTAAACCTTCTTTATAATGCTTATATAGTTAATTTTTCATTTGCATTTGTAGATATCTAGTACAATAAAGTCAGGTCATGTTTTTCATTAACCAGTATCTAGGAGTTTTAAACTATGTATTATTTTTGATAACTTACTAATTATATAAATATACACCGATCAGCCATAACATTATGACCACTGACAGGTGAAGTGAATAACACTGATAATCTCGATATCATGGCACCTGTCAGTGGGTGGGATATATTAGGCAGCAAGTGAACATTTTGTCCTCAAAGTTGATGTGTTAGAAGCAGGAAAAATGGGCAGCGTAAGGATCTGAGCGACTTTGACAAGGGACAAATTGTGACGGCTAGACGCCTGGGTCAGAACATCTCCAGAACTGCAGCTCTTGTGGGGTGTTCCCGGTCTGCAGTGGTCAGTACCTATCAAAAGTGGTCCAAGGAAGGAAAAGCGGTGAACCGGCGACAGGGTCATGGGCGGCCAAGGCTCACTGATGCACGTGGGGAGTGAAGGCTGGCCCATGTGGTCCGATCCAACAGACGAGCTACTGTAGCTCAAATTGCTGAAAAAGTTAATTCTGGTTCTGATAGAAAGGTGTCAGAACACACAGTGCATCGCAGTTTGTTGCGTATGGGGCTGCGTAGCCGCAGACCAGTCAGGGTGCCCATGCTGACCCCTGTCCACTGCCAAAAGCGCCTACAATGGGCACGTGAGAATCAGAACTGGACCATGGAGCAATGGAAGAAGGTGGCCTGGTCTGATGAATCACGAGCTCAAAGTGTTGACTTGGCCTCCAATTTCCCCAGATCTCAATCCAATCGAGCATCTGTGGGATGTCCTGGACAAACAAGTCCGATCCATGGAGGCCCCACCTCGCAACTTACAGGACTTGAAGGATCTGCTGCTAACGTCTTGGTGCCAGATACCACAGCACACCTTCAGAGGTCTAGTGGAGTCCATGCCTCGATGGGTCAGGGCTGTTTTGGCGGCAAAAGGGGGACCTACACAATATTAGGCAGGTGGTCATAATGTTATGGCTGATCGGTGTATACACACAAATAAATGCATTATATTACCAAAAATATTGGAAACTAAGACAACAGCATAATGTTTTTATAGGATATAGGCCCATCCTTAGCATTAACGGCTGCTTCAGTCATCCTGATAAATGCCATTCCTCCTGCAGCGGAAGGTTTTGTCTACACAGTCTCTATCTGTTGCCACAATATATTCTTGCAGTTACAGTGCTCTCCACAGAGCCACAATATATGCAATATAGTATGTGCAAAAGATAAGGGTGTAAATGACATGGGATCTCCTCTGAGCCAGAGAGTGGACACAGGTAAAGGTTCACACAGGCAAAGGTTCACACAGGCACAGGCACACACACATTCCCTGAGAAATTATAGTCTTGTGTTTGTGTGAAATAATATTATAGTAGTTGTAAAGTTATAGTGTAGTACTATACAGGACAATACAGTACTTTATAATATACATTATACAGTATATTACAGTACAATACAATATCATGTATTGTCATATAGTGTATTACAGTGTAGTATAGCAGATTACAGTATAATACAGTGCATTATAGCACAGTATATTACAGTACAAGGACCTATTGCAATACAGTTTATAAAGTCAACATGCTTCTCTGGGGCAACACACTAAGCAGAAATATGTATGTAAATAATACACATAGTTATAATGACTTACAATAAGCATTTCCCTGAAACTTGCAGAAAATAACTATGGAATTATTTGGTTTTAGCTCCATTTGCCATTTTTTGTTACAGTATATCACCTTTCAGTCTCTAAGACATCTTTTGCTTCACTGTGAAATTATTTGGTCAGGTATGAAAACATTAGTGATATATAGTGTTTTATTGTCCTCTATGACACTTTTTTTCACATATGACACTTCTGGGGCCTTTCTTAGACTTTATGCCTGTCCTGCACCACACTTTTATAATTTTTACTTATATTTGAACATTTACTGGGTTCTGATGTAAAAACAGCTACGTTTTGGGGACTCATTTCCACTGTACATGTGTAATTATGATCAGTTAGTAATAATATTCATAATAATAACTGTATGTATAATTGCAGACCAATGTGATATCTGTTCAGCAACTGATGCTCTTGGAAAGTAATGAACACGTAATTTCAATATTATCTTTTATCTAAATGATATATGTCATAAAAGGTTTTATTACTGCAATGCTACAGAATTTATAACAATGAGACAAATAGTAAATAAATCCTTATCACTGTACCTTGGTCATATTTTGACCAGAGGGTGTCATAAGGATGAGTTAAGTTTGTATTGCTATGGCCTCTCTTGCTGAGAGTGCTAATTTCACACAAACAAATACGAAGAGAAAAGGCATGCATTCAAATACACAACGGTACATGCTGCAGACCACAAAGATTTCGTTAAGGCAATTAAAGCTCATCTAAAATACTGCTGGTTTTGCATGGGTATACAATGTATTCAGATGTTCAGTGGGTTTTGACTTGCATGACAATCCCAGCTGATTTAAAGTACAGTAAATGTTTTTATCTATTTAACTAGCTGCAAATACCAGCTTTCATACAAGTAGTGTCAATCACAGAGTAGTAATGTTTCTGAAAAGAGTCTGATACAGGTAGCTGGGGAGCCCCACGTTGTCTTTGCAATGCATATTTGACTTATACATTCAGATAGAGCAAAATGCACATACTGGGCAATGCGAATGTGTGTTTGATCAATTTCACAGCAGTTACTGAGCGGGGAAACGGTGTGTATATGTATATATTAAAGTAATAATATCAATATCAGTTGTGTAAATAAAAGTAAACGTAATACAATGTAAAATGTTATTTTATTCTATAATGATATTGCAGCCTGCTCACATGTCTTGACGGTACTTCTACAGTAACGTGTGTGTGCTGCTAATCTAAGAATAATGCAACATAGTCGAAATAAATGATTCCTGTTGCCGCACAGTGAGTGACCTGTGCGCAAGTTTGATTTCAGTGCAACATCCTATCCGGAGCTGAATAAAAACACTCACCTCTCTCTGGGCTCTGGGTGTCAGTTCCCTCTTACTGGTCTTATGTTCATTCATTTTATTTCTAATCGGAACTTTGGAAGAATTCAGAGAGAGAGAGGAAGACGACAAGTATGACGAATACAAAATCAAAATAAATAAATAATAACGACAGGTGAAATCAAACAAAACTGCCGGCTTTAATCTGTGAACAGCATCTTCTGCGATTCACGACGCTCCGTGCACTGCCACAGCGGCGGGCTGGGCTGGGCTGGGCTGGGCTGGGCTGGGCGACTGACCTGGGGCTCAGACCTGTCCTGCGGGTCCAGCTGGGAGTCTGCAAACTTTTCTCCCCTTGAGACCAAAACCCGGCACTGAGCGGCAGGTCCTAGTGCCCTTGGATTTCAGGAACAGGACGTGTGCAGACCCTGAGACAAATCTGAACACGGGATCACACCTTACAGGCACACGGTACATTCACTGTGTCAGTCGTGTAGCTGAAATGGTGTTACTGATTGACAGATGTGTTACTGTTCGTACAAAGTGTTTATTGTGCCATTTATGGTATTTTTATTGTTGCCTTGCCCAAATTGTGTACTCTAATCAAAACATAATATAGCTAAAGTAGTAGTAAAATGTTGGTTTAAGTTCAAAATCACAACAGGCCTACATACCGCGTACAAATCCAGTAAACTAGTTAAATAAAACAACTGTAAATGTATGATTGTTTCCGGTGCCTGAAAGATCCAAGAACACACACATGTTTTTTTTTTACATAGCAAGGACTGGACTTGTCTACCCCTGCCCTATGGGTCATATAGCAGGCTTTATGTAAACATTACAAGTAGGAAAATTAAACAAATCACAGAAAGGTCTTGGATGGGGTTGGGACATTATTTTATTTTTCATTCTCCAGAGTTTCATCTTGTTCAGAAACAGGAAGTATTAAAAGTGACTCTTCCAATCAATTGATTCAATCCTCTTTTAACCTTCAAGTCTTTTGTGGGAAGAATGTTTCCATGTTTAACGTATTTCAGGCCGTGCTCCCTTATTCCCAATAAGTCTACATCAGAGCAGCTGAAAATCACTCTAGGAAACAGCTAATTCATATTTAATTCATGAATTTCAGTGTATGTATGCCTTAATTAGTCTTCTGTGAGGCCATTCAGTTGTTCTCTAGCCTTTATTATTATTAGTCTGCATGGCTGTGCAGGACTCCCCATGCAGTATAGCAATTGAAAGCTCTTAGTCTGCTTTCTAAAGAGCTAAGAACCAGCAAGAGCGCATTATTTGGCCCATGTGGTCTGTATGTATCTTTGTGTGTATACTATACCATAGTAGTTCCATGCTACACCAAACTACACTTAATCACATTTGATCATGTTTTTACCATGCTACACTGTACTTTACCATGCTTTTACCCTGATTTTACTACATTCTAACCATATTTCGACCATGTTTGTAATCATTATTTTTTACCAGATCTTACCACATTTTTACCACGTTGTTAGCACGCTACACCGTACTACACTATATTACCATGTATAGCCATGGTATACCACACTATACCATATTTTAACATATTTTAACACATGGTAAACTATAAATTACCACTGGTTTACCATGTTATATCACACTACACCTTATTGTATTTTTTCAGCACCATACACCACACTACAATGTACTCTTAGGGGACAAAAGTGTAATACTTTCATATTTGACCCACGGTCCCATATGACATTTCTTGTTCCCTTATGGCACATTTAAGTTGCCTTCTACAACACTTTTTGTTTCCATATTGGGCTCGAATTTGCATATTATAAAGGTCTTACGATGTGAAAACAGCTTAATTACTCCTGGGACTATTTTCATTGTATGATTTAGAATAATCATAATAATACATAATAATAATAATAATAATAATAATAATATATATATATATATATATATATATATATATATATATATATATATATATATATATATATATATACTTATGGTAGCTTACACAGTATCATAAACATGGACATCTTCACTATTATACTACTAACTTACTTACTTTTATATATTACTGATGCATACTATTCCTAACCTAAATTATACAAATTATATAATTATATAAATAATGTATTTCTACGTCGATTACAAACGTACACTGATATTAAATAACATACTACTACCATACAAATAATATATATCCTGTTATATAGCATTATTGTCACATGCATCTTCAGATACTTTCAGTTCTAGTTCTGAACTGTTTTGTCCTTTTTATATTGTGCTGGGGTAAATGTGGAGAACCAAAGCCATTATTGGTTGCTTTTCTCAAAAAAAAAAAAAAATACGAAAATAAAATTCAATACGTACTTGAATATAAGAGAACTAATCAAACCTTACAAGTTCACACACGCCGATTTACGTCACCAACGCCGTCATAGTACTAGGCATGCGCAGTAGTGCGGCTATGAAAGGCCTTTACACGCGTCTGCTCAGAGGAGGAAGCACAACGCATGCGGCACCGCGTTAATGTAAGTGTAACATTATATTAAGAAAATGTTTACATATTATTGTAAGATTTGCATATTACATGTCTATGTCACGTCATTAGTAATTTACCTCACCTGCTTTATCTTAAAATATAACTTAGTACATTCATAAATGTAGTGATGTCCTGAATACTAGTGACAAATAACAAAAAGTACATTTATAGAAGCAATATAGCGAGTGATACGGTCTACAAACTCGTTAATACTAGTAGTAGAACTATATATAATGGGTAAAAAAATCATGTATACTCACTTTTAACCTCATTTAATAGTGCTAACGAGAGCGCTTGATGGCGTAAGGAGGCCACAGAAGTTGGTACATTTGCGATGCGTTGTTGCCTCTGCATGCTACCGTATATATGTATATAAACCTACAGCCGACAGTATGTAAACTATGAAATGCGGTATAGAAAGACCCTGGAGGACTGAGAAGGTTTGGCAGCTGCTCGCCAGTGCTGTTTAACTGGTTATAGCCTCCTAAAGTGAAGCCCATTCAGAAACAGCGGCCGGGCCTGCAGCTGCACGATGCGCAGGACCTCGCTGTGTCTGCAGACAGGCAGCTTGAACATGTGCAGCTGCAGAGCAACCATCCCTACACCTGGACATCTAACGGATGACTTTTGCGTTTGTTTTACAGATTTGATCATTCCGACGGATGCAGAAGTCAGCGTTATTATCCCAAGTTTGTATATTCCTGTATAAAACAGCGTGGTGAGTGTTAAAGTTGTAACTCTCCTCCTGGTGATTCATTAACGTGCTGCAAGTAGAACAAGTCCAGACCAACTTATGTACGTCAGGCAAAGGAACTCACGGTTTGAAAATGTTTTTGCTTAAAATGGTCATTTTAAACAAATAAAATGTCTTTTAAAAAAAAAATCTCACTTGTCCATTTGATTTCTGTGAGCTTATGAATACTAACCCTGGGGGATATTAAAGGGTTTATACACAAGGGAATAAACAGTTAAATGAAATGCATACACAGGAGAGTTTGTTACTGCTCTACAGTGATGTGCATGAATAGAAAGTACTTTAAACACCGTGGGCAAAAAGTAATGGGTAGTTCATTATTAAAGTATTTCTAAAGACACAGCTCTTAGGCATTTAAACCACTTGACACTAGCACTGGGGAAATCATCTTGATACACCTTTTAGAAACTGGAAAAAAAAACAATCTTAAAAGGGCACCCAACACGTGTTTGTTTAATAAAGTGTACTCTGCACCGTCGTGTGGTTGGTATCCCATCCCATTTTTTCACATCAGAGAATGACACCGATAGAAAGCTGAGACTCAATTTTCTGATGTGGAAAAATAAATAACCAAATCAGTTCTGAGAACCCTCCCTCTGCATGCTGAAATGTGGGTGTGGGGGGGTTATGTGGTCTGAGTTGGAATAAAACTTTTTTTTTTAGTTATTTGAATTTCATCTAGTTTTGTTTGGCCACATGGATATGTTTGGACAGCACCTAGACACCTCTCATAAACACTCTGGTACAGTGGGTTTGGTTTGTCCTATCACCACACAAATTGGTACAGTTGTGGAGACCCCACTGAAGGGATATGTGGAGATTCAGCCAGATATACATAGAGGTGCCTTCTTTAGGTGATGTGAAACAACTTTGCATATTGAAACAAAATGGTTGGCCTTTCTGCATGTTATCTTGTTATGTGCATTGTTATTTTGTTACTCTAAGTTATGTTCTCCGCATATATAAAAAACAAGTGATTTTCTTTAAGATAATACCATCCATATGCGTGTGATGCAAATATTTAGAGTTATGATAGGGCTGCCCCCTTTTAGGAGGAAACCTCTTCAGTCAACATTAAAGTAAAATAGGAATTTAGATTATTCTAGATCCCTCCAAATACTATTCTGTAATCTGTATGGGGCAAATAAATGTAATGTGACACATGGCAAGGTCACCTCAATCAAGGTAAAGAGAAACCCCTTGCTGCACATCATCCATAAAGTATTCTTTCAAACCCTATTCAATCCACAGTACGGTTTATATCTGACATGACCACTGTACAGGAGCCACAATTGGATATGAAGGTTTGTGACTGTAGGTGAACATGACCGTGGGACTGGGATGCCCAGCCTACCACCCTGCCTCTCGGAGCAACCCTGGCTGTGGAAAGTACCTACTGCACTCTAGTGTAGGAATATGCATTTCACTTTACATACAGGACACTGTGATCTTCGATGCAAGGCATTTACTTTGACAAAATACAAGTCTTTCTGGTTGAAATCTTTATTTTACAGCCAATACTGGGTGGAAAAAACAAGTCCTAACTATTTGCATGATTTCTCACTTTGGTCATAAGAGTCCTTGAAATCATAATCAAGCTGGTATAAAACCATAAGGGAGAAGGAGGAGAAACTAAAACAATCGCCACACCCGGGTCACTTGAAACAATCTGTATAAACTTTTAAAATAAAATCTAGCTTTTGTACCCCAAATAGTTGCACAACACTCTAGCTGAAGAAAACCAAAGCAGTGAGATTTGAAGGCTGGTTTATAAACATACATCCTCCCAAAAGAACCAGACATTTCACTACAGACTGGGCTATCACATGGAAATCCCCCAGATCTAGAGTAGACCTGCTTTCACAGTAATCCTTGGTCAAGGTCCACTTGAGTCCATCAGGGTATGGTTTCATTCTAAAGACTCTTCATGATTTAGCGGCTTTTCAAGGTAGTATTTGAAAGGTGACATTCCTATGATAATGTCTTTGAGCAATACATCCAACTCACCACCCCACAGACTATCAAACAGGATAATTTCTAACAGAAAATACCCACAATGGATACCTCCTTCATTCCCTTTAAATATTACAGATTTTCCCTGGCATTGAGTGTATTTGTGGTGAGGAAAAACTCATGGAAATGGTCGTCTGATGTGCTGGTGCATCATTTACCGATCTTCACTTTTTACCCAGGATTTAGCTTTGGGATTGTCTTTCTTTTTTGTGGACTTTTTAGTTTGGCAGGTGTCTGCAAACCTCTCTCTGGCTTTATCCCAGTTCTTCTGGTTTTTAGTTTTTAGTAGTGTCCCATCTTCCACAGATAACGGGGCGCTGACACCGAGTCCTGCTTGTGCCTTTCGCATCTCTAGCTGGATCTAGAGAATTGCAAAATAAAGCTTTAGGTCAGCAATTTAGAAACTGCTGTATTTCCTGGAGTTGTTTGTGAAACTCAGCCAAACCCTGCACATCATTACTGGTGAGGGAGTCAGTGGTGAATATCAGTGATGTCACACAGCTTGCATAGCAAATGAGAGTTGTTCCAGTTGAGAGTTATAATACAAAACTGAACTTCAGCATGTAAAAAAAATAATAATAAAAATACTTAAATCCTGTAGATGCCCAAGACCCCAGTAATCATATCAGGATTCTTGGAAACCTTACTTGGAGTATACTTACTGGATCTTTCCTGCCTGCTTTATCTTTGCCCAGTCCCTCTCCTTTCTTCCAGCCCATCTTCTCAAGCATCTTCCGTCCCTTGTTGCCATCACTGATTTCACTAGAGCAGGATATTAAAGAGTATGGTTACCAAGTTTTACAACTGATTCCAAATGCACTCTGCACACTGAAGCCTGGAAATCATCTCTGACCACATTTCTCTGCTTACACGTTAACAGAAGCCGGAGCATCGTCTCTCTGAAAGGTCCCCTCGCTGCCCACTTTCTGCCGACGCTTCTCGGCGCGGTCCTTGTACTTCGAGTTCTTCAGGGCTGTGGCCGCCTCATAATCGCTGCTCTACAAATGGAACATTAGCAAACAGTATAAGGCGTGTTCAAAATCCATCCTCTATATAACGATCTATTCCATAGTAGCACACATGCATTTGTAATCGTTTGCATTCACAATGTCTGATGATACTTAAACTGAAATCCTCAGAGGAACGTACTTTCAAACCATACTTGACTTTCATTTGCTTCAGCTCTTTCTGGCGTAGCGCCTCCTTATCCTCTTTGCTCAGCACTGATCCTGTAAAAACAGATCAAGTCAGAGGTGTTGGCTCCCCCCACACTTTATTCTACCTAAATATACCATGATCTCAAAGCAACAAAGAAAATACACAACGATTACAAGACTCCTTGTTCTATTCCTTTTTGCATCTACAGAAACATTGATACCTTTAGAAAGAAAATCAAAATCACTGGACTTGTTTGCTAAACCTTTAGTGAATTTTAGACATGCAACTCATTCCATTTGTTGGCAGTGACTTAGTATTTTAACGTTTTCCTGTCTATTCCCATTCCTATAATCATGTACAGTACTGTGTAAAGGTTTTAGGCAGCTGTGAAAAAATGCTGCAAAGTAAGAATGCTTTCAGAAATAGACATGTTAATTGATAAATATAATCTATGAACTAAATGCAAAGTGACTGAACAGAAGTCAGATGCCTCCCTGATGCACCCCAGTTCCTGCGTTTTCGTGCACAGTTGAGTCGCTTGGCCTTGTTGCAACGTCGGAGGTATGGCTTTTTGGCCGCAAGTCTTCCATGAAAGCCACTTCTGACCAGACTTCTCCGGACAGTAGATGGGCGTACCAGGGTCGCACTGTTTTCTGCCAATTCTGACCTGATGGCACTGCTGGTAATCTTCCGATTGTGAAGGGAAGTAAGCATGATGTCTTTCATCTGCTGCAGTAAGTTTCCTTGGCCGACCACTGCGTCTACGGTCTTCAACGTTGCCCGTTTCTTTGTGCTTCTTCAAAAGAGCTTGGACAGCACATCTGGAAACCCCTGTCTGCCTTGAAATGTCTCTCTGGGAGAGACCTTGCTGATGCAGTATAACTACCTTGTGTCTTGTTGCTGTGCTCAGTCTTGCCATGGTGTATGACTTTTGACAGTAAACTGTCTTCAGCAACCTCACCTTGTTAGCTGAGTTTGGCTGTTCCTCACCCAGTTTTATTCCTCCTGCACAGCTGCTTCTGTTTCAGTTAATGGTTGTGTTCCAACCTACATATTGAATTGATGATCATTAGCACTTGTTTGGTAGAATTGTTTAATCATACACCTGACTATATGCCTATAAAATCCCTGACTTTGTGCAAGTGTACCTAGAAGAATTGATGCTGCTTTGAAGGCAAAGGGTGGTCACACCAAATATGGATTTGATCTAGATTTTTCTTCTGTTCAGTCACTTTGCATTTAGTTAATTGATAAATATAATTTAACAACATCTATTTTTGAAAGCATTCTTACTTTATAGCATTTTTTCACACCTGCCTAAAACTTTTGCACAGTACTGTATGTAATGTGAAAATGATCAACAAGAACATGGCGTCCCGGGGGGGAGTGACGGCCGCCTGCTAGCACTCACCACTCAGCTCTGCCTTCTTGTTGCGGCTTAGGTGTGCTAGGACTTGCCCCGGCTCACAGCCGTCACACGTGTCATTCCCAGAGTGGATGTGGAAAGATAAGACCGTCTCCCCCATCTTTATTTCATCCCCATGTGCCAAAGTGTAGGGATCACACTTAGCTTTAGGCTAAAACTCAGAAGGTGAATATGGTTATTTTTTCAATATCATTCACATACTACATGCCCGCCCCCCATAATTCCTCTGCAGAGAATGAGAACAGAATTCACTTGACTAAAGTCAGTACCTGCAGAATTCGGTTTCCATTGATGACAGTCCCATTTTGGCTTCCCTGGTCCACCAGTACGTAGCTTTGTAAATCATGGTCGAAGTATACTTCTGCATGGAACTGACACAAACAAACAAAACAGTATAGAGTGCATTGTAAGTATCACTCCCTGTACTGCTAATAACATAATTCACTATTTAGACATTGTACAGACTCCTTTTACTACCACTGATATACAGATTAATTCACAAAATCAATTACCTTACTGACACCAATTTCAGGAATTCTTATCGCATGTTCCATGTCTTTTTCTCTGCAGACATACAAAGTGCAATTCAGTAAAGGGAAACATGTTCCTAGTCAAGCTATTTTTGTTACTATTTTATATTACTTAAATAAAATGTTTAGTTACACTTTAAAAGCAAGGTAGTGTGATTCCTCATTAATTAATACATGAATACCACAGGATTTACACATGAACCCGTGCTCTGATGTTAATCACATGTATAACAAGGTTAGGGTTCATGTGCTCAACATCATTACTCAGATGAGGTTCCTTCATTCATCAGGAATTACACCACCTTATGTTAAAGTGCCACCAAATGTTTTAGTTATGCAGGTTCGCTCCAAACGCACAGTAATCACAATTTGGTATAGGCTTTGATTATTTTGTTATTAGAGCAAGACATGGAATACATTCTGATCTCGTGAATATTGATCAGAGACCCTTTATGCGAATGGACTTGGAGAAAATGTTTGAGGGGCTACACCACCACATTCTTAATTAAATTACTTCACAAACTCAAGCCTGTGCATAAGGCTCAACTTTACCTCCCGATGGTGGCTGGAGTATCTGCTGTTATGATGAAGAGAGTTCCAGTCTGCAGCACTGGTGAGCGGACAACAGTCACTCTAACGCACGGTGGCCATGCTTGCTCTGAGACAAAAAACAAACACACAAATCAAAGCCATTTAAAGACTTGGAGTTTGACCAAATCAAAATGTAACGTATCTGCGAAAGGGGAGACCAGAAGCCACTTTATACTACTAACAAATCAAAACATGATATAGTAACAACTTTGTAATTTGCAATGCACAGGTAGGTTCTGATATGGTCTAGGCCTAAATTAAACTGCAGCTTGTCAGTATTACAATGACTATGAGTGGACCGCCGAGGCTGCATTTGTGCTTCCACCCTGGCAACGGTTGCTACAGTGATGTGGAAAAGCAGATTACTTGAGATAAGGTGACTAAGGTGCTTCACGTCCCCTCGAGCCATCCAGTTACATGTCATGGAGTACAGCTATTGTGCAGTACGCCAAGTCTGGGTGGGGCAGATCCAGTAAACCATTACTTTGATTCGAAGCTTTAGGGTATCTGACAACCCTACAAACCACGCAGCTACTGCTCACCTTCTTGGTGGTCTGACGGGTCAGAGCTTTCACTGGCCGTCCACTCCTCAGAAGAGCCCTCCTCTCTCTCGGACTCGGTGAGCTCTCCCTCTTCGGGCTCACTCTCACTCTCAGTGTCATGACTGTGACACCTCTGCAGGCCCCGTCTCATATCCCCAGTCATTGCCACATCCTCGTCTTCTACACAGTTAGGGCTATGGCTCTCAGACCTATGCCCTTCTGCCCCTGCTCTATGGAGCAGCCCTGTCCTCTTGCGTTTTTGTTCTAGCATCTTTCCATCGACCACCTCCTCTTGAGGAACTGTGTGACACTTTGGATCTTCAGTTCTCAGGTCCTATTATAGGACATTGCGCAGGTTAGTTCCTCACGTCACCCTTCACCACTTTATATTTTACTCATAAACCTAGTCTCCATTAAAATATTAAGTTTTAGTTTAAGTTGTGAGAAACTTCTTGTCACTGTTTTAGGATCTCAATTTTCAAGTAGATGGAACAACCTTTGTGGTTCATAAAGTGGTGCCCAGAAGAAGGGAAAAATACAGAAAGGAAAAAGAAATATATATATATATATATATATTTATTATATATACACTCACCTAAAGGATTATTAGGAACACCTGTTCAATTTCTCATTAATGCAATTATCTAACCAACCAATCACATGGCAGTTGCTTCAATGCATTTAGGGGTGTGGTCCTGGTCAAGACAATCTCCTGAACTCCAAACTGAATGTCTGAATGGGAAAGAAAGGTGATGTAAGCAATTTTGAGCGTGGCATGGTTGTTGGTGCCAGACGGGCCGGTCTGAGTATTTCACAATCTGCTCAGTTACTGGGATTTTCACGCACAACCATTTCTAGGGTTTACAAATAATGGTGTGAAAAGGGAAAAACATCCAGTATGCGGCAGTCCTGTGGGCGAAAATGCCTTGTTGATGCTAGAGGTCAGAGGAGAATGGGCCGACTGATTCAAGCTGATAGAAGAGCAACTTTGACTGAAATAACTACTCGTTACAACCGAGGTATGCAGCAAAGCATTTGTGAAGCTACAACACCTACAACCTTGAGGCAGATGGGCTACAACAGCAGAAGACCCCACCAGGTACCACTCATCTTCACTACAAATAGGAAAAAGAGGCTACAATTTGCACAAGCTCACCAAAATTGGACAGTTGAAGACTGGAAAAATGTTGCCTGGTCTGATGAGTCTCGATTTCTGTTGAGATGGTAGAGTCAGAATTTGGCGTAAACAGAATGAGAACATGGATCCATCATGCCTTGTTACCACTCTGCAGGCTGGTGGTGGTGGTGTAATGGTGTGGGGGATGTTTTCTTGGCACACTTTAGGCCCCTTAGTGCCAATTGGGCATCGTTTAAATGCCACGGCCTACCTGAGCATTGTTTCTGACCATGTCCATCCCTTTATGACCACCATGTACCCATCCTCTGATGGCTACTTCCAGCAGGATAATGCACCATGTCACAAAGGTCGAATCATTTCAAATTGGTTTCTTGAACATGACAATGAGTTCACTGTACTAAACTGGCCCCCACAGTCACCAGATCTCAACCCAATAGAGCATCTTTGGGATGTGGTGGAACGGGAGCTTCGTGCCCTGGATGTGCATCCCACAAATCTCCATCAACTGCAAGATGCTATCCTATGAATATGGGCCAACATTTCTAAAGAATGCTTTCAGCACCTTGTTGAATCAATGCCACGTAGAATTAAGGCAGTTCTGAAGGCGAAAGGGGGTCAAACACAGTATTAGTATGGTGTTCCTAATAATCCTTTAGGTGAGTGTATATATACTGCAGACTTTTGTTGTGAACTGGAATATATTCAGAAGAACTGGAATCTAACCAGCAGCAGCAGCTACAACCACTATCGAGTACAGATTTGTAGGTTGTAGCTAAAACATGGGTCAAAGTTGCCTGAATATGGTCCTAACTCAAGGAACATGCTACTTGCTGTATACGTTGTGGCAAACCGAGTAATTACATTATTCAAAATTGCCCATTATTACCTATTTGTTCTTGATTAAGCCGTGACTTCAAACACCTTATCTGATAACAGTGCATGGAGCTTCATCAGCAGGAAACTCTGTACATGGTCTTTCACACCATAGTGACTCCTGTGACTGACTAGCAGCACTGCCTTTTAGAAGGGAACTTTGAACAGTGTTACTTTTATGTGTCACTTCACATAAAATAATGGATATAATCCACACAACCAAGTGCCATTAAACCCAACTCACGCTTTTAAAGATCTTTCATACAAAATCTCTGCTGCTCTGATATATTAAAAATGTATATATATTGATCTTAGCCAGTGGAGTAACCAGCTACAACCTTAAACCTAGTTTGATTTGAAACCCTAAAACAAGGAAGGGAAAGCCAGTTGCAACCCAGCGGGTTTCACAGGAATTCGCTTAGGAAGGTAAGATTTCCAAATTAAATATCTGTATTGTACATTCCTGAACCAAACAAGTTAACACCAATCAATACTTTTTTCTAGTTTACAATGAGACAACAGAAAAGTGCACTACTGTAGCTCTCTGGTATGAGGGAGGGCAACACCTGCCTGAGAGAACAGCCCTGGCAAAGACAGACTGGAGGAGACAAACCATAATAGGAGATAAACACCCTTTTTTCTTTGAATGCAGGTGGAAGTGCCACAGTTATAAATCCAAGGCTATCAGAAAGAATGACACTTCCTGCTTTACTGGGTCAGAATTCATAAAAAAAACTTGTATGAAGGCTCTTATCTTTTTAGTCAGCAATTCATCCAAGACAATAGTCAGCCCCTAATCAGCTGTAAAACACTGAAGGTAGTCACATCATTCTTCTGAGAAATTTACAGCCCTGCTGCAGCCTAACCATGGAAACTGTTTTCTCTGCCAGAAGTCAACACCAGTGTGTTTGAACAACACCAGCATCACTACTGCGTGCCAAGCAACCCAAGTGTGAGAGACGGCCGGCTGCCCTTCGATATCGGGGAAATACTGTGCAGCTCAGTTCCCAGCTACCCAGTTAGAGGTTTTTAGTTTAATTGTTACCATGAAATCCTCATTAAGATTTTAGGTTTTATCCTCAACCATTAATGGTGTTTTCTTGCATAGGTTTAGCATGAAGATTTTTCAGCCAATCTGGCAAAGTAGATTGCAACAGGTGTACCTTTACCTGCAGGCATGCTTCCAAAAGAGGAAATCTTCATGTTAGCCATTGATTTAGTCACCTCGTGTACCTAGGGGCAGGAGGAACAGCAGGTAGTCAGCTCCACACTGGGCAAAAGACCAGATTTCTTCAAAGAACCTTAAAGGTCCATTCACACCAAACCACACAATACTAGCGTGGCACTACTGTGCTGTCAGAGCCAGCAGCTCTAGGAACAAGTCAAAGTAGGACTGACTAAATCTTAATCCCTTACAGCAGCAGGGAAGTATTTGCCTTGTACAATTGCTCATTAATGAAAGTTGTGCAATGATTTCAAGGCAGAAGTATGTACAGGTTTTCATGAAAGCCTTAGAATTTAAGCATCACCCACTGATGCCACCTTGGGTAAATACATACTACAATAATCAATTTATTCTAAATTATTTTACAATTTGTTTATATAGTAAAACATGTATTTATCCATCTTGAAAACGTTCAGGTGATCTAGCCTGTTACCTTATTGGAAAGTTCACTTTCATGACTTTTATAACCCACTAGCAAAACAAAAGTACATAGGATAGAGACCTTGCTACACCACTGACATAATCAGTGGCAAACACACACTGTCTGAAGTGAACCTGTCTACAGTACTGCACCAGAAGCAAAGCAGTGTGTTCTGGGAAGCCCTGCCAGAACATGGGTCAAGTAAAGGTGCAGTGAGCCTCTTACCAGACAATTACCAGTCTTTCTGTTGGCTTTGTCTGCTCTAATCACTTAAAATGTATTTGATATATAATGGGACTGCCAGGCTGAAAACATACAGCTGGTACAACAACAAAAACCTACAGATAGTTGAAAATTGAGACACCATAACTAATGACAAGTTAATACTCACAATATCTTTGAAATTCAATCAATTCCTCAATGTGAATTAGACAGGTTTTAAAAGCAAGCAAACTGAAATTTAGTCACAGTAAGTAACATTTATCTGCTTCACACAAGAAAAGCAAACATTAAAACATTAAAATAATGATCTTGGTATTGCTTTCATAGAGATAGCAGGAGCTACCCTTTAAAGGCTATTAGAAAATACAGGTCGTCTTCACAAAAAAAAGTGTCTGTTGTCCAAATGAGAATATGAATATGAAATATGCAGCACTGAGGTACCTGGTCATCGGGAGCTGCGGCTCTTTCATTCCCTTTCCTTCTCTTTTTCGCCTTTTTTTCCTGGCTTGGGTCTGAATCTGGCTGAACGGCTTGTACATCCACGCGGGAATGAAACTGGTAGCGCCCACTGTCTGCATCATAGTAATAGTATATCCCGGTGTTGGCATCATAGTACAGCTGACTTGTCTGACAAAAAAAATCCTTCTGTAAGTGTGATTCAATGCTGTACCCTTTATAGTTTGCAGTTGAACAAAATATAATATTTCTTACCATGCTGTGAGAGTTTTAAATTAACGACTACATAATTTTAAAGCCATATCTAATTTAATACAGTCTTCGATTATGAGAACTCTACTATAACATTTCAAAGCAACTTTAAATGAGAAAGATAACAACTAGATTTTCTCACAAAATCTGAAAATCTGTATACATTATGCCCCAAATAAGCGTGCATTTCTGAAAAGCTGTGATTAAAGTTAGAAATTGCACTACAGAATTGTGAAGAGATGGAGCTTGTTTAAAATGGATGTCAACAACAGTAACAATAATATGATCCTCCTAAAAACCCACAAGCATTCTAGAGGGGAAATATAATGCAATTTAGAAAATGTAAATTCACTTTTACCGAGTCATAGTAGAACCCTGTGCTGTGGTCATAATACATCCCTGAGTATTCGTCAAAGACAAATCCAGTCTGAGATACTGCCTCCTCTGCCGTGGCTCTCAAGATGTCTGCTATTGAGGTCCCGTCAGATTCCTATGACAAATACATCCCAGGAATAATATTATAAAAGCATTAACACATGAATACATATATACATTTGTATTTAAGTAGTATAAATCCCCCACTCCCACGGTTATACATTTCAGTATTTAAAAAGCTTATCTTACATTATAGTAGAATAATTATTTTCTTACTTTAATTATACAACATCTATAAATGAGGGGAAAAAAGCACTAATGCATTTTTATTTTTATTTAAACCTACTTCAGGGAATTGGAGCCGGATGCATCATTTAAAATATTAAATGTCTTTGAAGAATCCGAAAAAAAAAGGAACTATCAGAGCTATGTGGAGAGTAGGAGACTGCACTAGGCAACGGTAATGGATTTAAGATCAAAGTGAACAATACAATAGATGCATTTCAAATGGAAAATAATGAGCCCTTACAAACCAAAACATTTACCATCAAAGTATTTTCAACACTAAAGCAGTGCATTGTACTGAAAGGATGGTATTTTCCTTTATTAAACACATTTCTGGTTTCATGTTGAATTAACTCTTAACCAGAACTTTACTTATTATTACCAGTGAGCTGTGTGCAAATATAAATCAAGACTAAATGAACAGGAATAATTTCCCCTTGATCCCCCTCCCACACAAATTTGCTTTCAGAGTGTGTCAGTAAACGTCAGGACCTTCACTAAGTACATTTTCTGAGTGCATCCAAGACTAGTTCCATGGATCCTTGGAGACCAGACTTGCATTGCATCATAATTATCATGTTCTGTAGCAACCTACTAGTATAGAGCTGTTTTTAATGTTGTTTTTCTAATGCAGTCTTGATTTGTCCTTAAAGGAGGGACTGCTGTGATGGATGGTTGATAGAGCTGAATTTTTCAGTCTTAGATGCACAGTCTTCTAAAAAGACCTTGGCTGAACACTGGGTCAGGAATAATATTCACTGGTCAGTGGCTTCCACTCCTCACTAATACTTTATAGGTGCAGTGACTGCAATAGCATTTTAAATGTTTAACAAAAAATATATATATATCAGCAGCCAATGTCTGAAACTGTATGGAAAATGTAAACCTGTATATTTAAAGCATACCTCTGGAACTGCAGCGGTGCCCTTCCTTTCTTGTTCACTGGCATTTCCCATGACATCATCATCAGTGGCCACTGTCCCATGGTTCTGTTGTACATCAGATTCTGAATCTTTCTTGGTCACCGGATTTGATTCGGTACCCTCATTTCCACTCTGGTAATATGGTCCGTAGTAGTAGTAATAATCTGCAGATTATAACAAAACAATGTATTTGTGTTAACATTTTCAACAACTCTTCTAGATTTGTAGATGGAACTGATTTATGAATGATATTTGGAAACAAAACTTTCAGTGTTATCTAGGTATCCCTTTGTTTACATATACATATATTTTTTTAGAAAAGCAATTTAACCTAAAGCACGCACACTTACCAGATTCATTCCAGGAAGAGGAAGTTCCAGTCTGTGTTTCTGCCTCTGTTCTGTTTTTCTCTCTCTTCTTCCTGTCGTGAATTTCTTTGCTAAGTTTATCAACCTAAAGTAGAAAAAAAAAAGAAAAAACAACAATGTTGACCTAATTCACATTTATTAATGAGGTTAAAATATATAGAATTTTCATCCAAAATTTGTATTTTTTTTATTCGAGTTTCATAAGAAAAAATCCAAATACACACAAATACAATCAGAGGAGAAGGTGCAGGTTGAGTACATCAAATGCTTAATTAATAAGGTTAATATTCCAGCCCTGCGATGGACTTGTGTCTCATTCAGGGAATACCCTGCCTGCCACCCTGTACTGGATGAAGCAGATATTGATAATGGTTGGATGGAAGTCAATAATGCACCTTTATCAATAGGGACAGCACTGTGGAGTAGCAGTCAGGGCTCTGGGCTCTGGTGGGGTCAATCCCAGGTGGGACTGTTGTACCCTTGAGTAAGGTACTTTACCTAAATTGCTCTATTGAGAACCCAGGTGAAAAAAAAGGTAATTGTATGTAATAAAACATAATGTAATGTATTGTAACAATTGTAAACCACCCTGGACAAGGGCATCTGCTATGAAATGTAATAATATATTTACTCTGACATAGTTACAGTACATAGAGAAACATACATCCAGCCAGATTTTTTTTTAGAATACTTAAAGAGCCTTACACAATATAACATATAAATCAGAGAGGAGGTAAAGGCGCTGATATGAATACACTAGATTTACAAGCCCTCTGACATGATTAAGAGGGGCAGATAATTTGATAACAGTCTGTGGAACAAATGCCAAAACATGCCCTTGATTTTGAATTTGAAATGGTTAAAATGTGTAGATGCTTCACTGTTTTTCTTCACAACAGACCAGACATCCATATAATTCTGACAAGTGTGTGTCAGAAGCTGGGGATTTAGGATGTTAGAGAGTTCAGCGTGGTGATGGAAATCATACCTGCTTTCGCAGGTCATCATTGTAGCTCTCCGTGTTCTTATACAAGCGCTCAGTTTTATTAAGTTGCTTCTGCAACTTGTACAGCTCACTTTTGCAGCTTTTCAGTTCTTGCTCCAGAGTCTCGACCTTCAAGCTGAGCTCTCTCAGCTCCCTCTCTGAGCCTTCTTCCCCGTTTGTTGTCATGATACAGCTCCCTTCTCTGAAAAATGACAATCATTCAATCAATCAATACAGCACATCTGTAGCAACACTCATTGAATCTATGATTTGATATATTTGGCCATGGTTTATTATTATTTGTTTAACCCTTTACAGACACGGTTAAAATTCTATGTTGGAATTCTTAGACCCTGAAGAATATGATTATAAAATCATTTGTAGAATTCTGAGAATATAAAAATATGAGAAAATGTTGTACTTTCAGGGGAAAAGTAAAAATAATAATAATAATGTCTGTCACAAAATATCCCCCAAAACCTACCAAAACATACTGTTCTAGTATTTCACTTTCCAGACAGTTTTTAGAACATTATACTTAATTTCTGACTAAAGTATGTTTTATATATATATATATATATATATATATATTTTTTTTTTTTTTAAATAAATCATTCAACATATATCCAGTAACCATCAGACATGTCATTTTAAAGCTTAGACCATGACGAATGTGATTATCAAACCATTTCCAAACCACTTCTACTGCTAGAACAGGGGTCGCGTTAGTGTAGCGGAGACCCCGCAGGTCCGCGCTGCTCCACCAATGGGAGAGCTGGGATTGTGCAGAACTGCGCAGAACTGCAGACATCTGCGCTGCAAGAACGCGAGGAGGATTCCTTGTTACCCCCTTCTTTGCACATGTTCTCCCAGGGTCGGAATATGAACGTTTTATTTTTAATTTTAATACACAATTTTCTTGTGGCTTAAAAAATAATACTTGTGAAAGTGGTAGGCTAGACATATTTAGCATTACATACAATAATTAGGCCCACGTTTTTAACAAGATATAAAGCGACTGTTCGTGTTTGTACTTCCGGCAACAGACCTACATCGATCAGATAGCTTGTAATATCAAAATATATAAAGTATCACTCTTAAATGTTACTGCAGTCTCTGGAGTATAATATAATCAAAATCATTTAGCCTAAATAAAGCGCACTGTAGCTGACATTATACCAACTATCATTTGTTAACAAGCAATTATCATAGCAAAACATGACACAACATTTAGGTAAAACATCATCATCATCATCATCATCAAAGTAAGGAATAGATGAATTACAAGACGGCACTTTAAACCGCATACAGACAGTCTTACCAAATCTGCTTTCGTGAGCTACATGCTTCCCCGCTGTTTGGCAAATTGATTCACATCAATAATCCAGTGTCCTCTTAAATTCCGCTCATCCGATTAACCTGAAACGTGAAAATAAACATGATATAACGAACTCCCATCTTTAGTTTCCTAGAAGACATTTTTGTTTTATAATAAAGAAAGTTACTGTTTGGAAAGCTGTGATGTTTACAATTCGCTGCACAGGACACCGCCATATTTCTGTTCAGCGTTAAGACGTTACGCATTACGTCACTTCCCTTGAACAGCGGCGCAGTCAAATTGCGTCCCAAACAGAGGTCGCGTTCGAGTTGCGCAGTTTTCCGCAGTTCTGCGCAGATTTGCGCAATTCCACCGATCCCATTGGTGGAGCCGCGCAGAACTGCGGGAAACTGTGCTCCAAGGACACGACCACAGACATATATGAAGTAGAGTGTGTTGGTTCTCTGTGCTGATTGCTGTGACTCATGTTAGCTTACATGCATCTTTCTTGGGATTTAATTTCTTTAGCTTCAATAAAATGAAAACTCAAAGCATCGATAATGTAATATTAGCCTTTAACCCTTGATGTCTAGCTTTCTGATCTCTTTAGCTGCGAAAAGCAAAAAGGTTAATTGTATCGGTTTTCATCTAAGCTGTAGCTGACCATTGCAAAATATACAGCACTACAAACAAACTGTCGATTTAGTGTATGTATGCATTTATTCTTTAACAGCAGCAGATTACCACAATGATTAAGAACTAGTTATTTGAAAAAATTACAGTTTACAATTACAAGCAGTTAGTGATCTTGACATATTTTCACTGGGAAGTTGCCAATTATTTTTGGTTGCAGATGTCTTCATTCACGTTTCGAGATTATTTAGTGTAATGAAATATTAAAACCTATGGAAAAGCATTAGGACCTCTTACGAGAGAGAAAATATATATATATTTTGAGGGAAACAAGTCGAAACTTTTGAGAAAAAAAGTCAAAAGTTTTGAGATTTAAAGTCGAAACAAACCTTTGAGAAAAAAAGTCAAAAGTTTTGAGATTTAAAGTCGAAATAAACTTTTGAGAAAAAAAAATCAAAAGTTTTGAGCTTTAAAGTCGAAATAAACTTTTGAGAGAAAAAAAACCTCAAACACCGGAACAGAGGAAAGATTTACAAAGATGTCTAAAACAGAAAAATACTTATTCTGGGCTTTCAGAAACTTGTATTTTAATTTAAAATATTGTATTACATAATGTAAATAATATTAATAATGAACTTCAATAATAACTATAACAACACCAATAATAATAATAATAATAATAATAATAATAATAATAATAATGTATACACATTTTCTACAATTTGTTCAACTGAACAGAATTTGTAGAAGTAATAGTGGTATTAAGGTGCAATAGTGCTACAACAGTTTCATGCTGGGGAGCCATTTGTCAGACTGGGAAGAGACAACCAAAAAAGTGTCCCCAATGCCATGAGTTTGTGCCTTAGATTGGGTTGTCAGCTTTCCAAAGGGCCGGTCTGAGTATTTCACAATCTGCTCAGTTACTGGGATTTTCACGCACAACCATTTCTAGGGTTTACAAAGAATGGTGTGAAAAGGGAAAAACATCCAGTATGCGGCAGTCCTGTGGGCGAAAATGCCTTGTTGATGCTAGAGGTCAGAGGAGAATGGGCCGACTGATTCAAGCTGATAGAAGAGCAACTTTGACTGAAATAACCACTCGTTACAACCGAGGTATGCAGCAAAGCATTCGTGAAGCCACAACACGTACAACCTTGAGGCAGATGGGCTACAACAGCAGAAGACCCCACCGGGTACCACTCATCTCCACTACAAATAGGAAAAAGAGGCTACAATTTGCACAAGCTCACCAAAATTGGACAGTTGAAGACTGGAAAAATGTTGCCTGGTCTGATGAGTCTCGATTTCTGTTGAGACATTCAGATGGTAGAGGCAGAATTTGGCGTAAACAGAATGAGAACATGGATCCATCATGCCTTGTTACCACTGTGCAGGCTGGTGGTGGTGGTGTAATGGTGTGGGGGATGTTTTCTTGGCACACTTTAGGCCCCTTAGTGCCAATTGGGCATCGTTTAAATGCCACGGCCTACCTGAGCATTGTTTCTGACCATGTCCATCCCTTTATGACCACCATGTACCCATCCTCTGATGGCTACTTCCAGCAGGATAATGCACCATGTCACAAAGGTCGAATCATTTCAAATTGGTTTCTTGAACATGACAATGAGTTCACTGCACTAAACTGGCCCCCACAGTCACCAGATCTCAACCCAATAGAGCATCTTTGGGATGTGGTGGAACGGGAGCTTCGTGCCCTGGATGTGCATCCCACAAATCTCCATCAACTGCAAGATGCTATCCTATCAATATGGGCCAACATTTCTAAAGAATGCTTTCAGCACCTTGTTGAATCAATGCCACGTAGAATTAAGGCAGTTCTGAAGGCGAAAGGGGGTCAAACACAGTATTAGTATGGTGTTCCTAATAATCCTTTAGGTGAGGGTATATATATATTGTAAAAAAAAAAAAAAACTTGAGAAAAAATTGATGTTGAGATCAAGAAAGAAATGCAACATTTTTAGAATTGTAAACAATTTTTTTTTATCGAAAGCAAAAAAATAAAAAATAAAATAAAATAACGAGAGTAAAACTCGTTGCAGTGCCTGTGTTTGCTTGCGATGCTGCAATTTCCGCTTTCGCCGCCGGTTTCTTTGCTTTTGATTTATTTTTTTTCGTTACGAGTTTTGGCGCTGTTTTGTCGTGAGGGCGGGATATACAGGCAGGCGTGAATCCTCCATTGTTCTCCATTGGTCCAGCAGGTTTGAGTGACGGTTCTTCCTGACCCAATCAGTGAGCAGGTTTTTTTTTAAAGCGATACTTATGGCGCTAATTTCAGCCCATACTGAACTTTCAATTCTTTTTTCTCAAAAGTTTATTTCGACTTTAAATCTCTCTTAAGTGGCCCTAATACTCTTCCGTAATACCCAGACTTCCGTGTTGTAATGAGAACAATTATCCAGTGGGGTGTTTGTGGAACATCCCAAATATACAAAAAGCAGAGGTTTTCACAGTAATCTACCTTTTCCCCACACGGGGGCAGAAGAGTTCCGCACTACAAACACCTGCAAATGAATGAATGGTTTATTAAACCATTATAATCATACATTATGACATAACATACTGATTGGACGTTGTCAGGGTTTTTAATGCGGGTGTGTGAATTTTTCGATAATTGCAAAATTATACTTACAGTCAGTGTCAGTCAGGAATTTTACAGGCTATGTGAACTAATACTATTAAATTGGTGCTAAAAGCATTATTAGACATACAGTTTATTTCTAAATACGGCGGGACTGGATGCAGAACAGTGTAGCGGTGAGCATGATGCTATTCAGTCCTTTTTCAATGACAATAGCTATTAGGACCGCAATTTTAACTAGATTTTTAATAGATTAAGAAAACAAACACTATTTACAAAAACTAAACTAAACAAACAAACACAAAAAAACACTATGAAGGCTGTCTCACAATTAGATATTTCGATTGAAAACTGCAAAACCGATTTTTGAGTGAGAATGATGATGCTTCACACCAGCCAGTATTAAACTTCGTGCAGTACAGTATTCAGCGATTTTCAAATAAAATCTGCTAAAATGAACTATACATTATTATTATTTTATTTGTGTTTTGTTTACATTTCCGTTCTGAAAGTAAATGGAAAATGGTTCATGGTGAAAATAAGAGAATAGCCAGCAGAGGGAGCACCAGGATTATACGTAATATAAATGACTGCACAGCTATCGTTTTCTTATTACTGGGTTTATACTGTAAAATGTCCATGCATTTTTTGACTTGAGTACTATACTATATTATACTGCTATATCCTTGTTTAATTATTTTTGGTTTTCCCCTTTTCTTACAATCTCAGAAAACATACTGCAGAATTACCATTGCAGAAATAACTATCAAAATGACTCCTGCTATAGCTTGTATCACGAGCTCACCATATTGTAAAATAATATGAATATAGATTAATAAAGTGAAAATGGTCACCTAAAGAAAACAGTCCCTGTATTGGAAAGAGAAAAGCTTAAAGTTTCAGATAAATTACTTTCCAAAGACATAGCTTAATTAAATACATCGAAATTCAGACACATTTACAAGGTCCTGAATTTAGGTACACTTTTAAGGTAATTGTAAGATCTAGTGAGTTTTTATACATATATAGTTACATTTTATTTTAGTATAGGCCTACATTTCACACACATATATAGGTTGGTTGCCATATTAAATTATTGGGGTATTTTTCCGATAGCATGACTCTCTCATTATGGCAGTAATTAATGCAAACAAAAAGGGGTATTCTCACTGAAAACCATTAGCAGATCAGTGACACATATGGGCTATTTTGGCAGCTGGACATTGGGTTCTCATCAGTGGGTAATTTCAGTACATTCGAATAACATAATTCAATGAAATGATATTATTAGAATCACATTACTCCTGTTACTGATATGGGTTCTCAGGTCCTCAGCCCTACTCTGATTCCTCTCGAAATGCACGATTGCAGCTTATTAACACTGCCCCCAGCTTAGCATTCACTGCCTCCATGTAATGGACTGAGTGGAAGAGCAGGAAATGTGGTGGTTTAAAAATTAACATGAATGAACAATGAAGTACACAGTAATTTGATGACTCATTTTATAAGTACTGTAATAAAGAATGTGGAAATAAGCAGGAGAGTGTAGTCTCAGGTACTTCGAAAAGTTGGGCATGATGTTTGTTTGTGCACAGCAATTTGTGTTATGAAGCCTTCTGCAACATCTGATACACAAAAACAAAACCAACCAGTTATAAATATAACAAAAGCTTAAGGACTCAGATACACGACAGTACCTGACATGACGTAGTATGTGACATGGAATAAAATATTAAACTTTGGTTGATTAGCCTCACAGCTTCCACATGAATGAACACTCACACGGCCTGCTATTGATCCAGTAACATGCAACTGACACGCCTGAAGACGTCAGTGGTGACAAGAGCATTACCAGAGAAACCTACTCATTAGGTATTGATTTAAAAAAGTAATTGCGATCAACAAATTGTCATGGTGCTTATGTGCATAATGACATGAATTGGTTGTGACAGACAGACTTAAAAGATTACATTTTATGGCAGTCACTCGTCTAATAAATACTCTTCATAAACAGCAGCATTTCAGGGGTGATGCTTTAGGCAGCTTTAAACTGTAAAAATTACAGGCATGCACTGTGCTCCTTTAGATAGATTCAGCTGGGAGACACATCAGCTGGCACAGAGAGAAAGCAGCTAAATGCACTTGTTCGATAATATTTTAAAAAATCCCAGATAATGCGAAGTATGGAGGAAATGAAGAATTTAACTTGATTTAACTGATTTAAGAAGAAGGGAGGCTAGCAAAGACATATAAGGTAGAAATGAACAGAAGTCCCAATCTGTTAGAAGTCCCCTGTTTATTCAGAGCGCCTCCACTCAGCGTTGTATCTGTCAAGGAGTTTCTCAGTCAACACACTCCCTGGTGCAGGTTGAGCACAACTGCTCATTCCATCCACACGCAGCATGCTGTTCAAAAGGGGCAAAATAAGAGGATGGTGGCAAACCGATTTCTTTATGCCTAATTAATTTAAAGAAGCCATGCTGATAACATTTGACAAAGGTCCGCATCATGATTTCATAATACCATATGACATATGGTATATATACACCAATCAGCCATAACATTATGACCACCTGCCTAATATTGTGTAGGTCCCCCTTTTGCCACCAAAACAGATGCTCGATTGGATTGAGATCTGGGGAATTTGGAGGCCAAGTCAACACCTTGAACTCGTGATCATCATACCAGGCCACCTTCTTCCATTGCTCCGTGGTCCAGTTCTGATGCTCACGTGCCCATTGTAGGCGCTTTCGGCAGTGGACAGGGGTCAGCATGGGCACCCTGACTGGTCTGCGGCTACGCAGCCCCATACGCAACAAACTGCGATGCACTGTGTGTTCTGACACCTTTCTATCAGAACCAGCATGAACTTTTTCAGCTGTTTGAGCTACTGTAGCTCGTCTGTTGGATCGGACCACACGGGCCAGCCTTCGCTCCCCACGTGCATCAGTGAGCCTTGGCCGCCCATGACCCTGTCGCCGATTCACCGCTTTTCCTTCCTTGGACCACTTTTGATAGGTACTGACCACTGCAGTCCGGGAACACCCCACAAGAGCTGCAGTTTTGGAGATGCTGTGACCCAGTCGTCTAACCATCACAATTTGGCCCTTGTCAAAGTCCTTACGCTGCCCATTTTTCCTGCTTCTAACACATCAACTTTGAGGACAAAATGTTCACTTGCTGCCTAATATATCCCACCCACTCACAGGTGCCATGATAACGAGATTATCAGTGTTATTCACTTCACCTGTCAGTGGTCATAATGTTATGGCTGATCGGTGTATATATACATGGTCAAAACTACCAGCTACCGTACATAATAAACACCATCACCATGCACCAAACGTCCATGCCTCCATGTGCCTGTGTATGTAGACCCCACCTATAGAGCCCAGATGCCATGGCAACCCCCCCACAGTGTCACAATGCATAGCTCTCAGGAGTGAAGTGCTATGGTCTGAGGCGTCTTTGTTTACCTTGATATAATTACCAATTACCACTTCATGGGAGGTTCCTGTGTGCTTTTTCCCTTTGACCATCAGGAGTCTCTGTAATGGGATTGTGCAGTAGGCTCTGCTGCCCCAGTATTCAGCTCGTCATTCGTTGTCAATGATGGAAAGCCACTTTTGCCCACAGAAGTATTACATCATTTTAGACCAGGCAGAGCCCATAGTGGCACTGTGCTGGCTGGACTGGGCAGCTCATCTCATAACTTGGCAAGAGCAACAGCTGAGACAGCCCATCAGCTCCAAACACAAGCCATTACTCATTTGTCGGGGACATCAACAGGGAAGGGATAGTCATAAACTGCTGGAGGCTCTGCAGTGCCAGACACCATTAAAACCAAACAGAACCAAAGATTATGTGTCACACCTCAAGTTCCTATGAGGGTCATCGACAACATAAATCAGCCTGACATATCTGGATGTGACACACTGGTGTCAAGTGCATTAATATGTGAGGAAACAACAACCACTTCCTTCTCTTGGAATAACTAGCAGCACTGACTTCAGAGCAATGCCTGCATTGCTGTACATGCTCCACACTATTCATCATGCATACATGCCCGTCAAACCACCTTCTCAGAAATGAGTTTTCATTCAGGATTAGGAAGTGGTCCTCGTTAATTAATATTGGTTTTCAGCACAAAATGCCACATGCGTGGGCTGATCTTCTTGCCTCATTAAATCACAGAGTGGTACTTATTAAAGGCTATCTCCCAGATACTGCTTGCCAGAGGCAGGCTTCTTCCAAAGTGAGAGTGATGAAAATAGGTAATTGTCATTGTGTCATACAACAAAGCTGTAATATTTTCCCACTGGTATTGGGGGTTTATACTTTATAGATGTCTTTCACCAACAAATATTTCTGTGGCCTAGAAAATGTAAATTTTAAGTGAGTGGGTAAGCTTTGGCAACATAAAAGCAAACAAATCCAGGTATGCAACTTGACTCTGATTGAGTTTATTTACGAGACGTCATGTTGGCAATGTCACTGGCTGAAGCAGAGTAACAACACAGGGACCTTAACTGAATATCAAGCCAAACTCTGTGTTATGGCATATCTGAATAATAACCTTAACATCATTAAAAGCTACTTAATTGATGGAATTTGTGTCATTAGCTTGATATGAACATATAACTAAATACAAGCATTATGAACATGTTACAATTTAACACGGCTGTAATAGATTCTTAGTGTATGAAACCATTCCTCAAGTGATATATTAAAGATCATTACTACTATTCAAGTTGTATGTCGGCTTGTACCGCATTTACTATGCATTGTATCTGTTATCAGTAGATAAGAAATATCTGTGCATCTGTTGGGGACTAGAGACCTCATAACTCAAATGTAAACAAGATTAATCCTACATGAGTGCAGTGTTTTTTTCATCAACACATAATACAAGATATATTGCATATAATTCCCAGTCTTCAGAAATCCAATATAGAAAGTAAAAATATACAGTACAATTGCAATATTGGTATATGTTGGTATGTCTGATTGATGATGATAAGTAGAATTGCTTGTGTCAAATAGATCTAAGATTTAAATCAATCTTACAAAACAACATACAGAGATACATGTACAATTACTATCAAATAATCTGCTGAATTGTGATACTGAATAGCAGGAATCATTCAATTCAGCCATGCACCAGCTCCCTTGATATCCGTACGTCCTTATCTCCCCAGACTGTTCATCAGTGACAATAGCTTTTACTGTTGAAAGTAGCAAGTCTGATGGGATGCCACTGATTGATTTCTTTAGTCATACTTCTTGGAATCTGAAACCAAATTAAATGTTACACCTGCCAGCTGCAAATTATAACTCTGTTTTGTGATGTTTCCATTAGTTTGAGGAGGTTTAGATTAGTTGTATGGTTTTGTGTTACCACTACAGTCATAGTATACCAACCTGCAAAAATGTACATTAATGTACTTCTTTTTGCAGATGAACAGAACTATTAAAGGATTTTTTCATGACATTGTGTGAACACTTATTAATACACAATAAAACAGACTTTGGATCCTTTCTTGGAGTTAATTAATAATTCGGTGAAGTGTCATATTACTAACAACTGTTAGATTGCTGGCAATCAGAATGACTTTTTCTTACACAAAAGTCAGCTGGTGTGAAGACCTCCACAATTGTGATGCAGGGTTTCATCTGAGATTCCTTCACCCTGCTATTAATTAAATACAGTTTCAGGAAGATGCTCACTGAAACATTATGTATTTTTCTAATACATTCCTCCTCATTTAGGAAAAGCAAACCCTTGACCTGAGATATGCCAAGTAGATTAATCTGCCAACAACCCAAAGTCGTGGCTCAGCTCTTACTGAGCACACTGGATAAGATCTGCCTTTTATAAGTGATTTGTTTTACAAATGTTAACATTTAAAAACCCTGCAAAAGCCTTCTGATGTTAACTTCACATGTCGTACCAACTCTATTAACCTTTAAAAGGTGTCAGGAGTGTCACTAAGCCCAAAGGGCATGAGTTTTCAAGCTGCCCACATGCGATAATAGAAGCCCTTTCTCAGGTGAAACTTCAAACTGTCAACTGTCAACACCCACAGGGAGGATCAATGGTGGGGGAGAATCAGCTCGTCCAAGTGGAAAACAAAACTACTTCCACAGTTCAGGAGACTGATGTGACAACACTCAATAGTTGTGCACAGTGTGCAGCTTATGCCCACTTATCTTTGCAGACATTCAGCATAGACTAATTTAATTTGCTCAGTGTGCTACCTAGCCAAAGGCTTCACCTTAGTGCACAAACTTTAGACATTTTAGAAGTCCACTTCAAAAGCATTACACAAATAAAGAATGGTGTTCCATGTTTATAATCTTGGATTAGTATCTTGCTATTATATTAAGTTTGAAGATTGTTTGTGCATCAGACTAGAAAAATAATAATTTTACACTTTTGCACAGTAGTGTATATCAGTGAACACAATATCTGAGCAATGATGTAGGTAATGCATCCTTATTTTGCAGTACCAGCGAGTCGTCACAATCTGAAACAAACTCCCCAGCGATGTGGTTGAAGCTGTAAATTTGGGAACATTTTAAAAATAGACTACATAGGATCCTTGGATCACTTACATATTAATGGACACCAAACAAGTATGATGGGTTGAATGGCCTCCTCTTGTTTTTGTAAACTTTCTTATGTTCTTATACAAGAGGTAATAAAGTTGATACTGTAAGACAACCACTAGCACATTAAGTTATCACGTCTAATATCTTTTACTGTTAATCTGAAAGAGATGAATGGCGAATGACGTGCAAACAAATATATTGATATGCGTTCTAGCGTCAGACGAAAGCATTTTGAAGTATGATAACATCCATGAAGGGAATTTCTGAGAGGCCAGGCTAGTGTCTAAGTAATGTTACCCCAATTAACCTTTTGTTTGTGTGAAAAGGATTCCGGCAATTTTCACAAAGCCCATTAAACACATCTCGATTTAAAACACATCATATTGATTCACAAAGGCATTTTTCCCATTACCTGCTGATGAGAAGCAGATCTGCAGTCAATATGGCTGCCACTTGACCCTATAATCCCTGAACACTGTGAGACAGGGTTTAAAAAACTTCCATTCAACTGAAAGAAATGAATGTGCAAAATAAATTTAAATGAACTGTGACACCTTTGAAATTATTAATTTCAATGCTTATTGTAATTGTAATGCACATTAAACTATTTGATGATGATAATAATAATAACAATAATTGCTTAAATATGTATTGTATTGACATTTGTTTGTAAAGATGCTCTTTTCTCAAACTTATCTTTAAGAGCTATATGATGCAATTACTCTTCCAGTGAAATCAGTAACATCACTCAGGGGCTCAGCTGTTCTATTCTAAGGAAGTGTGGAGCACAACTGATTCAACTGCACAACGGAGATTCAATGACAGTGCTCAACTGAGCAAAGGTGCCAGAGCTCACATACACATTAATTTCTTTCAGTTCAAGGGCAATTATAAAATCCTGTGCTGTCTCAAAGTGTCCAGGGACTTTGGGGCTGATGGAAACCCTAGCTGCCAATATAAATATACCAATAAAGGCAGCAGAGATATGGGTTGGGTAGGTTGGCAGTAGTTTACGTGTTACACACCCTTAACACTTAGAGATCACTTTCTGAAATGAACTGCTCCCAAAACAGGATAAAAATTGAACTGGCTAGTTGTCAATTGTTACGCTGAACAAGTCCTTTAATATTTTTTGTATGCCTATAAAAAATAAATTTCCATAAATGGAACATGGCTGCAATGCACTGTTACCCTATACTTCAATATTTTAATTTGTTCTTTTAACAGGAAAATTTGTTAAAAATGTATTTCTTTATTGGAATTACATTACAATTGAATATACTAAGTCTAATACTCAATATTTCTTAAGCAACTGTCAATCAATTTGTATGTATAGAGCTTGCAGGGTTCCTCTGATCATAACACTTTAATCTTGCTTTGCTGGCTTGGTCTCAGGCTCCTTCTACAAACCTCTGAACATTATATTCTTCTGTAAAGGCAACAGAAAGTATCTGCTATGATGCCACTTTGGCTATTTCCTTAGGACTTGTATTCAATCTGTATAACTGTCTCAACTCTAAGTGTACCGGTTCAGAGAGAACATCAGTGTTCGCTAGATAAAAAGGACATTTGGCCTTTGGCAGCTCAGTTCTCTGTAACTGAGTTATTAAATGTGTCCCAGCATATTTTTTCCTATATGTGGAAGAAATCACACCTAATCAATGGCAATGTCAGGAAATGAACAGCTCAGAAGAGTCATGCCCCTTTCAAAATGTCAATTTCATATTGAAACACAAAAATATGCCTAATGGAGAAATTACCTTTAAAACGTATCAGTCAGGATGTTTGTACAGACAGTTTGGTAGATAATTCCATGATACTAGAAGACCTACTACCCATTATTACCTAGGAATATTTCAACTGACATGGCTTCTTTACTACTGGTAGGTAATGAAATTGAGACCTGCTTCCGCCAGGGGCCCTAGGATAATTTTGGATGATGACCAAGTCTGTTCAAATCAACAAAGCTCTACTAGAACAGAGAGCAAGTCAGAGTTCAGCACGGCCTGGCAACCTGAACCCAACCGACCACACCAGCTATGTGCTTCAAAGGGTTACAGTCCTCCTGCCAGTGCAACCTAAGGTTTTCCATGAGCTGCTATGCACCCTTATTCAGCAATTGCTCCACAGCAATTCCTTTAATGTAATTATTATTAACCAAGACTGGTAATCGAATACAACATTCAATCCTTTGATTTCCTGGCATCACTCAAATATTAATGAACTGCTAAGACAACAAGGTGTTGTAAAGCAAGCTTCAAAATGTCCCCCCACCCCTAATTTCACCATATTTTACATGTGACTATCAAAGTATGTTAATGATTTATACCATTACATAAATACATGCAGAAGACGCATTAGCCCTTGGCAAATTGTTTTGTTATGTATGTCTGGTGCAATTACTTTAACAGTTGTTAACAACATAACTGACCTCATAAGAGCCATCAAGTGTTTACACAAAACTGGGTTTCCCGAGGGCTTGCGTGGTATTTCAGTGTGGCAGACATGTACAGACAAAAATTACACATAAATCATGAATAATGAAAATGATGAGAATGTCTATTTTATTATTATTATTATTATTATTATTATTATTATTATTATTATTATTAGTGCTTTATGCATTTTAATTTTAAACAAGGCCTTGGACCAAATCCTAACACTGCCTGACACACTAGTAGCAATTTCCAGTTCCAAAACTGCAGTAAGCTTTGTGTTCAACAGATGACTCTTCCTTAACAACTGCAAATTCACTGTTAAACACTTTTACTGGTGACCGGTACGTGGGTAAATAGTTTGATTTGATCCAGGCCCAAATATCAATTTTGTAGTGCTGGTAAATGTGCAGAAAGGTGTTGGTTAGATTATTTATTATAAGAAAACAATTTGTACAAAGAAGCAGGTCTTTGGCAACAGTATGACAGTATGAGAGAATCTGTTGTTCAACTATAAAAGTCATATAAATATATTATTTGTAAATAGATTTACATTTTTGGGAATCCAAAGTTGCTTTAAAACAATTAATCACTTGTATTCCTTACTAGCTAGGGATGTCTTGTATTATTATTTATGTATTATTTGCATCACTGCGTAATAAATCCACTTAATAGCATTAAATAAACAAATAAATACAAATATTTGATAGCAAACTCTCGGAACATATTAAAATCAGTTCTGAATTTGGCTCAGATAATGTTATATGTTGTTTCTTATCTGACATGAAGTTTTGTAATAAATAAATGAAGCCATGGCTCATAATTATTTACATGAATTATAATTCAAATTCAAATTCAAATTCAAATTCAGAGCTGTTAGGTTATGAGAGGAATAATGTGGATTGCCAATGCTTTAATTTATTTTTTGTACTGATATTTTTTGAAGATGGGTTTGACAATACAACATTTTTTTCCCATAGTGTGAGTATTAAAAGTCCTATTGTATCAAGGCATGTTTTTTCTGTTGTTTTTATAAAGGTCTTTATTTTGGTACTTTTCTTTTTGGCTGTAATTTAGACTTCCTTTGACAAGAGGTTTGTTCACTCTGCACTATAGGCAATATGATTATAAATCATTAACAATCATCCTATTACTGCATTTTCATTTTGACCAGGAAGACCTCCCATTAATAGTATCATCGAATTTGCAACAACAAAACAATGGCCCTTGACATTTATGTAAGCCCTTCAAATTGCCATGAACATACAGTATATAACTCTATCTCAAAATGAAGAGTAATTTTATAATGTTGCATAACTCTTGGAGCTCATTTCATGAACATTTCACTTGACACTGATAGCAGGATGATTAAGGAATTACAAACTGCATTTTGATTCCATGTGGTCCTCAGTTCTAATGATAGCACTAGGACCAAAGGCTGCAAAACAGCCCAAAAAGCCAAATTGATCCATCTGCTTGTTTCACAGTGGGGGTGATGTTCTTCTCTGCATAAGCTTCACTTGTTTGTGCCATTTTAAACCAATAAGAAAAAAAACACATTATCCACAGGCATCTTACACTGTGCTGCAATCAGGCTTCTATAAAATTAATCAGCTGTGGTGAATGAGTGAGTGTTGCAGGAGCCTGACTGGGACGTGCTGAGGATTTGTTTCTGCAGAACAGTGCTGCATGCCAATACACTGAATATAACAATATATTATTATCATGGATCCTCTGTCTTCTAGTATTTATTAAGTACAGAGCTGTACGGAAGATAATGCAGTGATCTCCCAATATCCTATTTATTATTAACTTTCTTATATGCGATGACAGTGATTTGACCGTGCTTGTGAATAGGTGTGTAAGCATCACCAGTACTCAGATGGTGAGTCACTGGATTTTTCTTATTCTACATTGAACTGCTCTCAATCTTAAGATAAAATAATTTTCAGTTATTTGGCCCTCCAATGAGCCAAGTCATTGTAATAGTCTGTTACATGGGAGGGCTTTCAAACTAAATAAAATAAAAGTGTGAGAGCTGCTTGAACAGCTATTTTAGGAATGGACTTACCCTCTCTTGTATATGACACCATCTATACTGACAAATTACAATGTGCTCAGCAACAGAATCACTACAAACAAAACAAGCAAAAGAATATGGAAAAGTTAATATTCTAAAAAAAAAATACAAAAAAAAAGCTGAACATTGTTATGTTTGGGACTCTAGGACCATGAAAGATATCTTCCTAATTATAAATCCTTACTTGGGTAGACTGCAATGTCAATCAGTGAAAAGTCATGCCATGCCTGGGGGAAATGGTATGTTTGTTTGTTTGTTTGTTTGTTTATGTTTCTGCATGTTTCTGCCTATAATGCAGTCTGAAAAGTTACTTGGCCAAGCAAGCAGAAGAAAAAGAAGATTACAAAAGCTGTCACAGCTTGTTGACAGAAGATGTTAAGGAGAAACCAATTAGCACAGCATTACAGTGAAAGGTATGTTTAAAATGTGTGTAACACTCAGATACCTCTTTGTCATACTTCTACTCCTGCAGCTTTCAAGTCTCTCCATAAGGTATCAGCGTGATGGAATACCTGGTTGGTGGTAAATAGCAGTGTAACAGTGTAAGCTCAAACGTTCACAAATCATTGAACTGAATACAATTATTATGACAGACAACAAGGAAGAAAATACATATCAGGACTTTAGCAATATCTCCATTGAACTGCAAGTGTCTCACATCTTTCACTGTGACTTGTGCTGCCCTGAAAGTGTTGCAGAGTGTTCGAACACGAAAGCCCAGCAGTCCTCGTCTTTTCCTAACAAGTATTTGGAAATTCATTTCAGCAGAGAAGAAGTCTGCAGTGAATTAAATACAGCTTAAAATCATCTTACTCATCACTTGGTCACTCTCAACTCCGTTCAGCTGGCATTTTAGCATTTTCATTCATACCCCTATCCATTAAGACAGTGCTGAAGATGGATGCATCAGCTGTCAGACTACATATGTACCAATCCAAATGGAGAAGTGTCTGTGTCATGACACAAGCTGGCTGTGTGCCCTAAATATGTGCACCAAATTGACTCATTACATTTTTCCAGTAGTTACATAAAAACATCTGTCTGCAACAGATAATGAGAAAGAGAAGAATATACCTAATGCTGTTAGCTGGTATGAGCAAAGTGTTGATTTAAATGTGCATAAAACAACTATGTTGATTTCACCTTTGTGTTTGCAATGGCTGGCAAGGACAATGCACCATGGAAAATAACTGGCAGTGGACTTCAAACTTGGTCTTGGTCCTTGTGGGATGATTAACATGGCTGCCATCTAATTTAATATGATATATATATATACCGTAAAACTTCCAATACTCGCCGGGTCTCCAATAGTTGCCGGATTAATTTGTATAATCATGTAAACAAAAGCCAGTCTTTAATAAACGCCGGGTTACGTGTCTTTCTTGTTTTCAGTATACACTGATCAGCCATAACATTATGACCACCTGCCTAATATTGTGTAGGTCCCCCTTTTGCTACCAAAACAGCCCTGACCCGTCGAGGCATGGACTCCACTAGACCTCTGAAGGTGTGCTGTGGTATCTGGCACCAAGATGTTAGCAGCAGATCCTTTAAGTCCTGTAAGTTGCGAGGTGGGGCGTCCATGGATCGGACTTGTTTGTCCAGCACATCCCACAGATGCTCGATTGGATTGAGATCTGGGGAATTTGGAGGCCAAGTCAACACCTTGAACTCATGATTCATCAGACCAGGCCACCTTCTTCCATTGCTCCGTGGTCCAGTTCTGATGCTCACGTGCCCATTGTAGGCGCTTTCGGCAGTGGACAGGGGTCAGCATGGGCACCCTGACTGGTCTGCGGCCACGCAGCCCCATACGCAACAAACTGCGATGCACTGTGTGTTCTGACACCTTTCTATCAGAACCAGCATTCACTTTTTCAGCAATTTGAGCTACAGTAGCTTGTCTGTTGAATCGGACCACATGGGCCAGCCTTCGCTCCCCACGTGCATCAGTGAGCCTTGGCCGCCCATGACCCTGTCGCCGGTTCACCGCTTTTCCTTCCTTGGACCACTTTTGATAGGTACTGACCACTGCAGACCGGGAACACCCCACAAGAGCTGCAGTTTTGGAGATGCTCTGACCCAGTCGTCTAGCCGTCACAATGTGGCCCTTGTCAAAGTCGCTCAGATCCTTACGCTTGCCCATTTTTCCTGCTTCTAACACATCAACTTTGAGGACAAAATGTTCACTTGCTGCCTAATATATCCCACCCACTGACAGATGCCATGATAACGAGATTATCAGTGTTATTCACTTCACCTGTCATAATGGTGGTCATAATGTTATGGCTGATCGGTGTATATACAGCTCTGGAAAAAATTAAGAGACCACTGCAAAATGTTCTTGTAACATGTATGGCAGCCATTCCATTCCATTCATATTCTGATTTGGATTTTGGGAGAAATGCTGTCAGTAGTTTATAGAATAAAACAAAAATGTTCATTTTACCCAAACACATACCTATAAATAGTAAAATCAGAGAAACTGATAATTTTGCAGTGGTCTCCAGAGCTGTATATACTGTATATTAATTAAAAAAACACTATCACTTGTGGGGCTTCTTGCAGTTATTTGGAATAAACGCCAGGGGCGTTTATGGTATATACTATATATATATATATATATATATATATATATATATATATATATATATATATACAGACAAATTAAATGAAACACCTGAATAAATGAGTGAAGGAACATAATGAATGCAGATGCCTCCAAAGAGGTGTACTGGATGATACAATTAAGCAATTAACATCCTATTATGCTCTGTGGCATGTATAAAATTGCTGAGCAGGCCCAGATGACCTCGATTTTGGATCAAGATGGCAAGAGGAAAGGATCTAAGTGACTTTGAAAGAGGGGTCATTATTGTGGCACAAATGGCAGGAGCTTCAGTCACAAAGACTCTCAACTGGCTAGTTCTTGACAAGTGTCACTGCAAATCATTACAAAGTTATTCATAGTGATCACCTTTATCCTATGGTGAAACATTTCTATCCTAATGGGAGTGGTCTCTTCCAGGATGACAATGCCCCCATCCACAGGGCACGAGGGTCACTGAAAGGTATGATGAGTATGAAAATGATGTGAATCATATGCTTTGGCCTTCACAGTCACCAGATCTCAACCCAATTGAACACCTACGGGAGATTTTGGACCAACGTGCTCTCCACCATCACCAAAACACCAAATGAGGGAATATCTTTTGGAAGAATGGTGTTCATCCCTCCAGTAGAGTTCAGAGGCTCGTAGAATCTGTTTCAAGAGCATTGAAGCTGTTCTGGTAGCTCATGGTGGCCCAGCACCTTACTGAGACACTTCATGTTGGTTATTCCTTTAATTTGTCTCCCATTTGTGTATATATATATATATATATATATATATATATATATATATATAGTGTCAACTAAACATGTAATAGTAATTGCCTTCACAATCACACACCAAGTTAAGTGGTCTCCATTTGTGTAAAGTTGTAGTGATTCACATGACTTCAGGTTAATTCAGCAATTCCTGTAGGTTCCCTCTGCTGGGTATTGCATTTCAAAGTAGAGACTCAAGCATGAGCACCAAGAGCTTTCAAAAGACCTCCAGGACAAAGTTGTTCAAAGTCACAGATCAGGAGATGGGTATAAAAAAATATCAAAGGCCTTTAATATCCCTTGGAGCACTGTCAAGACAATTAAAGAAAAAGGTGTATGGCACCACAAAGACCCTGTTCAAAGTGTGCATGTCACAACAATATCCCAAGCAATCCAAAAGTGTGGCCTGTATGGTACCCAAGAAAGCCAACCTAGAATCATGTTTGAAGAATGCAAAAAAAAAAAAAGAATCTCGTCAGGATACAAGAGAAAATGAATGTAACAAAGCAAGGATAAGCCCACGAGGAAAACCTGCTACTCTCTTCAAGAAAGCCGAAATGGTGATGGAAATTCACCTTTCAGCACTACAACACACAGCCAAAACTACACTGCAGTGGCAAAGGAACAAGAAAAGGTAAATGTCCTTCAGTAGCCAAGTCAAAGCTGTAATTGCTGCCACCAGGTATTACCTCAGGGAGGCGGAGGCATATTTCATATATTTTCAAAATACAATATGTTTTGCCTTAACAGGAGTATGGTGTGTAGATAAGTGGGAAAAGTCCAAATGTAAATACATTAAACTCTGAGACACTGACATAAAATGTGGAATAGTTAAAGCGGGTGTTGACTTTCTATATTATCATTTCTTTCTTATGCAGCTTTTTTGGCAGGTGCAGTGCATAACCATTCTGCTGTTTACGTTTTGCATTTTTGGTTGATGACGGTGAATATGGAGTTAGATACTTGGCTCCCGGGCTTCCTGAGGTACTTTTTGACATTGCGATGGCTTCTCGACCCGTGATCTCAGCCTGTCGTCAGCAGCACGCACACTTGGGTCTTGGAGAGACCTGAGCCTATGGTGGCCGCACTCTTATCAATGCATCTTCACCAGAGCTGCATTGCCCGGCTCCTATAAAAGCTGCGCGGCGGTCGGAGCGGCTCAGTCTCGTCGCTCCAGTGCAGCCGGGAGAGGTGCGATGTCTGCGGCTTTCCGAGCGCACTTCTGCTTCCTCTTGATCTGCCTGTCGGTCCTCAGGGGAGAGAGCAGATACCTGGAGGTGAGGCTCTTCCATCATTATACAGCTCAATGAGTCAAAGAGAAAACGCAATCGTTGGTTTTAGATTACAGTCTCAGCAATCGGGGAAACGTCCGAGATCGCAAGTTTGCATTCGTTATAATAACTATTGGTTTCATGTTTCTGATTCAAAGGTCAGTTTGTTTGCGGTGATGTTTATTTGTTTTCCTTTCTCAGGGTCTTACACGATTTTCGTTGTTTCCCCCTGTGCATCAATGACAGCTTGAATTAATTAATCACTTTAATGATATTTATGTATTGTTGTTTTTGTGGGTTAAACTTGTATGCTGCAATTGAAAATGACTTTATAGGCTACTATTAATATTTACATTTTACTTCTTTAACAGGGTGCATTATATATATTATGAAAATTGGGTAAATTTAATTAAGCTTTCGTGTCATGTGTGTTTTCAGGACAATGAGATTTCCCCAGAAGGAGTTTTTTCGCTTCTTAACTCGGAAATCAAAAGAGAAATATCCGAAGAACTTGCTTTCCGTCGGCCGCTAAGTAAGCAACTGCCTTCAATTTTGACAATTAATCTAAATAATTACCAGTACCGTTGTCATTTACACTGTTGAATAATAGGTGTATAAAATGCATGTTTGATGTTATAATATAGTGTTGCAGTTCACAGATCAAATTATTTAAGAAAATAGTTTTAAATTATGAAATATGATGTTTATTTTGTATAGCTTTGGTAAATAAATAAAAAAACAAAAAAATAAAAAACTTGTATAATTATAACATTCATGATCAATAAAACCATCCATCTATTAAGTATATATTATTTTAGACAATTTAACATCATACAATCAACCCATCTTTTAATATTATAGTTGACCTTTAAAGTAATATTTATAAATTGTAATTTATTCTACAGAGAATTAGACCACTGCAATATAACATTGAGTCACATTTCTAATGAAGTACGCTAACTGACTGATTTCTCTTCAGTGCATCTTCAAATGAGATACTGGAGCTCACAGGAGTCTACCTATAAGTAGAACTGCATCTGGGGTTAGATATGAAACACAGTGTCAGTAATTGCCATCAGATTAATGTACTTCTCACATCCTGCCCTACACTGCTGATGGGAGACTTTAATGTAGGTTATTCTTTTCAGGATGTATAGACATGCTCTCCATCGAGGGTCAGTTCACATTCACAGCTGATCGACCACAGCTGAACTGCGCTGCCTTTTTCATTGGTGAGCCCAATGAGATGATCAGTCTAGAATACAATTCTGTCAACATCGACTGCAGTGGAGGAGACTTCATCAAGGTAATCTGAGGAGCATTTCTAATCCTTTTATGCGGATTTGTTTCTTGGCACATTGATGAGCAAAGGTCATCCAATAAACAGAGGCTTTGTGCACTTCCTGTTTAAGACTTAGAATGTTCTGTTGATTGAAGTTGCACTCCATCAAACATAAATACTTTTAATTTCCTATGTAACTGTTCATTCATTAAAATTAGTTTAATCAACAAAATGTAAAACATCAGTGATTGTAGCTGTTTTCCATAAGAAAAAGGCATGCTCTGAAACCCTTAACCAGAAATAGAAGAACACCTGCTGCCAGCACTGTTTAAATGAACTCATCGTACTATGACACCCACTGAAACCAACATCATTAATACGTTTATAGAGTGCGATATCAATGTAGATATAATACTATTGTTTATTCAGTATTCATTTCAATATTAATTATAATTCCTAGTAAAATGATAAATAATCTTGGGGTAAGCATATTTCTTCGATAGTGTGGTGGGAGATGTTTGAGGCACAGGCTGCCAACTACTGTGCCTGGCATCTTTTTTCAAACCTCTCCAAATAGTTTAGTTTTCATCCACTTTCTGTTCATGCTGCCATATGATACACTAATGATTGAAGTCCTCCTTCCCCCTGAGCCTCTCCCTTGACTCCTCTGAAGACACTGCGGGTTTAGTGATGTCACAGGGAGCGCATGTTCCTGCTCGGGGTTTGCGGTCTAATATGCATCTCCATTTTAGGGTGGTGTTGCTTTGTTTGGGGTGGTTGACTTGCTGTTAAATATCAGCCCAGTCTGTATTAAAACAAATAGAATATACATATCCTTGGCATTGTTTGGCCATTTTAATGCAACTAAGCTCCATGTGTTAGTTCGAAGTGAACAAGGTTAGAGAATACTGCGGTTTAGGAGCATAGCAGATACAAGTGCTACCCTACATTGTCTGGATCAGTTTATTTCAGTTAATTAGTCTGGCATGGTAGTGCTACAGCACATTATAGTCATACATTTGCATATTATTATTATTTTTATTTCTTGGCAGACGCCCTTATCCAGGGAGACTTACAACATAAGTGCAAACTTACAACATAAGTGCAATATAGCTATAATAGTGACGTATTGGGTGAATTAAAGTAACATTTCTCTAAAATGTTCACTTTCTCCATTTTTTAGAACTGATTTTATGTAATACATTTATCAGCTTATGCAATTATATATGACACCTGCTGTTTTCTTAGATTCAAACTGCGTTTCACTTTTCCCTTTCACTGTGGCCAAGGCCCTGTCATGTCTCCTAGGTGCTGCAAATAGAATTACTCTCCATTGAGAAACATGTTCAGTAAAACCAATAGCATGTAAACTCCTACTTGCTCACAATGGCACTTGCAGTTAATTCCAGATGCTACATTTATATAGATATTTATATCCTAAATGAAGCGCATTAAGAAAAACAAAAGTTAATGATCCCATAGCTTGTCAAAGACTGGCATATCCCTTTTTGTGTGAATCAGTGACTTGATCTTTAAAATGTACTGGTAGAAAAAATCTGGGTAGACCAATATTGAAAACGTATATAAAGGGAAACATTTGGTATTGTATACAGTTATCCTGTAATGTTATAATTTGGTCCAGGATTAACACTGGTTGCCACAACATTTTGTAACTTGGTGACTAATGGCACTTTCCTCTTTGCAGGTGTTTGATGGATGGATACTGAAAGGAGAGAAATTCCCCAGCTCTGTGGACCACCCTCTTCCTCTGTATGAACGATACGTTGACTACTGTGAAACTGGCACCATGAGAAGGATGGTCAGGTCATCACAGAATGTGGCGATGCTTTTCTTCAGGATCCACGCCACAGGGAATGGATTCTCCATAACCGTTAAGAAAACCATCAACCCCTATCGTAAGTATAGCCGTTCATCTCTGCTTGTGAATAATGATTTGATCTGCCGCTTATTAGAAGTGGATTTGTTAGACGGATGCCAGGAAACATTTGGCCCACATGTGTTTGAGGGCAGAGAACGAAAATGTCACAGTTGAAAACCAGGGAAGCATTAACTAACAAATGTGCTGTTAGCTATAACACAGGTGCCCAGGTTTGTCTTGCACGCATTAATTCAGCTCTTGTTAAAATCAGAATGTTCCATTGAAAATACAACAACAAAAAAAAGGTCAGTACTTGCAAAAACATAGTTAGATGGCATCCACGTTCTATTAGAGGGATGTCTCTGGAATTTAAATTGAGCAGTAGATGTAAAATAGAGAATAAAAAAGCAAGCCCTAGCACTACCAGTAATGTGTATGTAATGTGATAAATATTGTAACAATTTTAAGTCACTCTGGATAAGGGTGTCTGCTAAGAAATCAAGTAATAATAATAATAATAATAATAATAATAATAATAATAATAACTACCAAGTCTTTTTATATAAATATATTAACGTGGTTATTTCTCAGAATATGTTTACCTAACAAATAAGCCCTGCAAGCAGCTGCATTGTTTGTCAGTGTTTAGTCAATTAGCAGTTTCTATTTGCAGAGTAGCTGCTTTTCCATCCTTTTCTGGTCATTAAACACTCCTGTTCGGAAACAAGCCATCGCATTTCAATCCATCTGTGATGCAGTGGAAATAAGCGGAAGGTTGTGTGTGTCACATTTATACAACAGAGGACAAAAAAATGTTCATGATGGCTACCGATTCTCATTGATGGCCATCTATACGAAAGAATGACAAATGTAATTTCATACATTTAATTGTTAGGTGGACCAGTTAATGTCTTAATCAGCTGGTTAACTGGTTGCTATCAACTTGATGTGTGTTAAATTCAAACAGACACAGTATAACAGTATAACTAAATATTAGCCAGAGTAATTCAAAGCTCAGTAGTAGCCTTCAAATAAAATGCCATGTATCAGATAAGAGACCTCCGATGATATGCAAGCAAGAGTGAATCAACTGTGGCTCAGGGCTGTCAGGGACGATGCTCAGTGGCTGCAATATGTGAATGAAAATCGCACATGACAAATTTAATGCAAGCCTTCACCAACGTCTGTTCTGAACAAGTCCATCTCCGCACTGGACAACACACACAGCCTCATTCACTAAAATATTTAGTTTCCTCCCCTTGACATTCATGGCTACATTTATGCAATTCTGTTTCATATGGGCTCTCCATTCTCTTCCTCTTCTCTTCAATAGCATGCAATATCATCTCCCAGACCCCAGAGGGCAGCTTTACTATGATAATCCCTCACCAGCACCGAAACTGCAGCTACTCCATCATTTACCCTGTGGAAATCCAAATAGCTGAACTCAGTCTGGGGCACTACAACGATTTCCAAGTGAAGGTGAGGCTCAGCAGAGTGCATGGGCCATAAGAGTTTCCTTGCTCGAGACAGTGTCACTCTTAACTGGTCTGTGTATGGAGCACCAGCTCAAACTATTGGCATGTCAAAACTGGACAGTAGCAGAATGATATCACAACCATAACTGCCACTGACACTAATGCAAGACATCTTATGCTTAATCAAAATGGCATTATTGGCTTTGTGTATAATCTTAGTGTAAACCATTATCTTGACACCATTTTGTTGTTTGTGCTAGGATTCTTGAGTCAGTGGCTTTATAATATCACTATATTCACAGTTTATGTACTTGTAGTTTATGTATTGCTAAAAAAAAAAAAACACAAATGCACTCAAAGGGTTATTTATTCTCAATAACTAATAAAATTAGATCAGGACTGGGACTGCACAGCAGTGAGAATTACAGTACTGTGATTAGACAGGAAGTGGGATATGCATATTCTAAGAAAATAGTGTGAATACCCCACAGGTATTCATCATTCTAGGTTCTTGCCTGAATAGAATTTGATTGTAATCGCTTAGGCACTGCGGTTATTGAGCTAAAGTGACCCTTGGAAAGATTGGAGTGAATACTCGCTGATTTCACTTGATGCTGCGGTTTACATTTTTATATCCGGATGACAAAGTGACGTCAGGGTATAGTCTCCAGAATTCAATTGTCGTAACCAATTCGTGGAACATAACAAAGAGAATGAAGACTTTAAAAATGTTTATTCTATACTCATGGATATGGTAGGAAGCATGGTATCTTATTCATTAGGTATTAGGTATTTTGGCTTTGTTCCCCATGTTATTATTACAAAGTTTGTGCTACCATTAGTATTATTACTAGTGTTTATATCTATATCCGTCAATGTGTGAAGAAGTGCTCTATGACAATCTGTTGCAAAATGAAGTGAACTGATTGTTTGGGGTTGTTTCTTTTATTAGAGAGCTGTCACCGGGTGTGGAGGAGCAGGGGACTTTGTGGAGCTCCTGGGTGGCAATGGTGTCGACACGTCCAAGATGCTTCCTGTGGCCGACCTTTGCTACTCCTTTAATGGGCCTGGTGAGTGTCGCTCTCAAGTGTACCAAGACGGCTTCACAGAGGAGCACTTTGCCTCGTCGTGAAAAGCCACGGCCAACCAGGAAAGTTAGGCAGCTGTGTGAAAATGTAATCTTTTCTAGCTCTATGTAGGGCAAGATATATTTACAATATATTCCAGGCAGTAACATTCACATATTATTTGCTTTGTATTTGCTGCATTTTCCTTTCCCTTAGCTTATAGCACCTAATTGTTGTGTATGTGCATTTCTTTTCTTCAGCTCAAATGAAGATTGGCTGTGATAACACTGTTGTCAGAATGGTCTCCAGTGGAAAATTCATCAATCGGGTTGCTTTTCACTACCGGTTACTAGACCACCATGAACGGGAGAAAATGAAAGGGAACAACATTGAGGATTTCTGTTACATGGAATGAGACCTCTCTCTCCTGCCTGGACAAAGGAATTGTGCTCTTGCTGACAACAAAGTCTCTATCCCACCAACACAGGCCTTTGAGCCGTCATGATTACACGATGTATGTTGATCATAAAGGTCTTTAAAATATGGTATTTTTAGAAATCCCACCCCCCCATGAAGAATTTTCACAAACCCATTTAATTACCTCGGATTTTAAGTATTTTTGTTAATTTAGCACTATGTAAATCAAATCCTTGACCAATATAATCTCAATAAAATGTTACTTTTTGTGTTTGTGCACATTACCACAGTATTATGAATTATTTTTAAAATTCCTGAGGCTTTACCACAAAATATTGCTCCAAGTTGTTATTCTTTCAAAAGGGCAGTATTCCAGGAGAATCCATATAATTTTAACTTGATATTTATTTTTTGAAGGATTGACTGAAGCAAATGTTAAATACCTTATGTAAAAACTGTTTATTGTTTATCTCTAAATATTTATTTGTATGAAACTTGTTTTTAATAAAACTGGATTGCATGACAAAGCATTTTCTTAAGCATTTATGTTATCACATTTTGTTTTTTGAAAATTATTTTGCGGTGATATTGCGGCATTATATACTAGTTGGAAGTAGTTAGTAGGACAATATAGCCTATTAGTCAATAGATAATAGGGCAATATAGCCTAGTGGTTATGACAAAATAAATGCTCTTTAGGTAGTCTTCTACAGTGTGGCTTATTTCAATACAGGAGACTTGGCATTAGTCCTAGAGTGACAGAATAAAACACATTTTACTTAATTAAGATACAATCCATGTTAATGATAAACATAATTGATCACATCATTTATAATATCAGAAAGTTCAGATTCTAAAAGATGGGCCTGGTGTCCAGGGTTTGGAGACATAGCAGGACAATGTCAGCTCTCTCTCCTCAATATGGAAGTGTTTGAACTGAGGGAAGGATGGATTCCAAAATATACGTGAATATGTTATGGAAAGTTTTGTGGCTCACTCCACCACAAAGCAGTTTTGCAAACTTTCCAGTGTGATTATGCTCTGAAACATGCATCCACGTCTATGACCGACCCAACAGAGTCCACAAGCAGCAGCCCCACAACTGGAGCAGCTCGGGATATGGACTTTGACAAATGCTGTTGATAAATACAGTACTGACAGTTATACAAGGTTACGTTTTATTTATTTGTATTGAAAAATACTGGGTGGACACTAGCATTTTCTTACAAAGTCAAGTGTTAGCAACACTAAAAACAGCAAGGATATGAATAAATCTGGAAGCTATTGTGTGTTTATCTTTAGTGAGCCCCACCACTTCTCCTTTGTGGCTTATTCTCTATCTCCAGCCATCAGCAGCAGTACTGTTCATCTAAGCTGCAGGCTCTGCATGCTCCTGTTCTCACTGTGTCCCCAATTGCACTCTTATCTCCTCTCTCTGGGTATGCTGCATCGCTCAGAGCAAGTCGTGGGAAGACAGCAGTGTTGTAGTTAGCCTTAGGATCTTATCACTAGCCAGGGATGTTCACATCTGCTTGGATCTCCATTTAAATGCACAGCAGTATGAAATAAACATTTTAAATTGAACACTTAATCACTGTCACACATAGGTGCTAAACTGTGTCTTATAAGCAAGCAGCTGATAAGTTCCCCAGGTTTAACTTTTACAGAAGATCTCCCCTAACTTGTGATATAGCAATTAACAGTTTAGAGTGCTATCTGCACCCAAATGATTCAAATGTGCTGAGAGCCATTAATTCCAATTTATTCAAATGTCTCAGAAAATGCTAAATAAACCGGTGCTTTTGTTCTAGCAAACAATAGGATTTCAAAATAGAAAACAAAAAATCACAAATATTCATTACTTGGAACACATCTCCCTGTGACTTAAAAAATAGCAGTAATATCCCCCAAACAGTACATTATTATACTGTTTCTGAGGTAATGAAGAGTAATATTGTCAGTTGTGAGAACTAAATTGTATTGTGTGTAAAATACCCAAGAATACCGCAACAATCCTTGATACCCATATTTCATGCTGTATTTATGAGATCATTCAGAACAGTGACAATCTACTTTTACACCTAACTGTGCATCTAAATCCATTCTCTTTCCTTCAAAGTAAAGGCATGCTTTCGTGAACACCATTAGGAGCATTTTATCTATTGCCTGAGGTCCTTTGAAATTGTTTCAGGTGTCAGTAGGGGACTGGAGAAAGAGGTTTAGAGAAGTGTGACTCAATGGGGACTGGAACAGTATGTTTCTCTGGCGTCCCAGCTGGTAAACTAAAGTGTACAGCTGAGAGGCATGAAAACATGTAGTGTCTATAGAGCATTTAAAACTCTAGGACTCTAGGAGTCTAGGAAACTAAACAATTGATGATCTCCGTCTCATTCATCCTTTCCTTCAAAGACGTTCTGGGATGACTGATTTACTAGGCATCAGAAGAGTCTAGTATTTGTGGCTTGAGCACCAGAGAGTAGGTAAGTATTTTAGGGAAAGCTCATGCTTTCAGGATCCATAGTAAACAACAATAAAACAATTATATATATATATATATATATATATATATATATATATATATATATATATATATATATATACACTCACCTAAAGGATTATTAGGAACACCTGTTCAATTTCTCATTAATGCAATTATCTAACCATTTAGGGGTGTGGTCCTGGTCAAGACAATCTCCTGAACTCCAAACTGAATGTCTGAATGGGAAAGAAAGGTGATTTAAGCAATTTTGAGCGTGGCATGGTTGTTGGTGCCAGACGGGCCGGTCTGAGTATTTCACAATCTGCTCAGTTACTGGGATTTTCACGCACAACCATTTCTAGGGTTTACAAAGAATGGTGTGAAAAGGGAAAAACATCCAGTATGCGGCAGTCCTGTGGGCGAAAATGCCTTGTTGATGCTAGAGGTCAGAGGAGAATGGGCCGACTGATTCAAGCTGATAGAAGAGCAACTTTGACTGAAATAACCACTCGTTACAACCGAGGTATGCAGCAAAGCATTTGTGAAGCCACAACACGTACAACCTTGAGGCAGATGGGCTACAACAGCAGAAGACCCCACCGGGTACCACTCATCTCCACTACAAATAGGAAAAAGAGGCTACAATTTGCACAAGCTCACCAAAATTGGACAGTTGAAGACTGGAAAAATGTTGCCTGGTCTGATGAGTCTCGATTTCTGTTGAGACATTCAGATGGTAGAGCCAGAATTTGGCGTAAACAGAATGAGAACATGGATCCATCATGCCTTGTTACCACTGTGCAGGCTGGTGGTGGTGGTGTAATGGTGTGGGGGATGTTTTCTTGGCACACTTTAGGCCCCTTAGTGCCAATTGGGCATTGTTTAAATGCCACGGCCTACCTGAGCATTGTTTCTGACCATGTCCATCCCTTTATGACCACCATGTACCCATCCTCTGATGGCTACTTCCAGCAGGATAATGCACCATGTCACAAAGGTCGAATCATTTCAAATTGGTTTCTTGAACATGACAATGAGTTCACTGTACTAAACTGGCCCCCACAGTCACCAGATCTCAACCCAATAGAGCATCTTTGGGATGTGGTGGAACGGGAGCTTCGTGCCCTGGATGTGCATCCCACAAATCTCCATCAACTGCAAGATGCTATCCTATCAATATGGGCCAACATTTCTAAAGAATGCTTTCAGCACCTTGTTGAATCAATGCCACGTAGAATTAAGGCAGTTCTGAAGGCGAAAGGGGGTCAAACACAGTATTAGTATGGTGTTCCTAATAATCCTTTAGGTGAGTGTATATATATATATACTGTATATATACACACACCGATCAGCCATAACATTATGACCACCTGCCTAATAGTGTGTTGGTCCCCCTTTTGGTGCCAAAACAGCCCTGACCCATCGAGGCATGGACTCCACTAGACCTCTGAAGGTGTGCTGTGGTATCTGGCACCAAGACGTTAGCAGCAGATCCTTTAAGTCCTGTAAGTTGCGAGGTGGGGCCTCCATGGATCGGACTTGTTTGTCCAGCACATCCCACAGATGCTCGATTGGATTGAGATCTGGGGAATTTGGAGGCCAAGTCAACATCTGATTCATCAGACCAGGCCACCTTCTTCCATTGATCCGTGGTCCAGTCCTGATGCTCACGTGCCCATTGTAGGCGCTTTTGGAAGTGGACAGGGGTCAGCATGGGCACCCTGACTGGTCTGCGGCTACGCAGCCCCATATGCAACAACTGCGACACACTGTGTGTTCTGACACCTTTCTATCAGAACCAGCATGAACATTTTCAGCAATTTGAGCTACAGTAGCTCGTCTGTTGGATCTGACCACATGGGCCAGCCTTCGCTCCCCATGTGCATCAATGAGCCTTGGCCGCCCATAACCCTGTCGCTGGTTCACCGCTTTTCCTTCCTTGGACCGCTTTTGATAGGTACTGACCACTGCAGAACGGGAACACCACACAAGAGCTGCAGTTTTGGAGATGCTCTGACCCTGTCGTCTAGCCATCACAATGTGACCCGATGACGCTCAGATCCTTACGCTTGCCCATTTTTCCTGCTTCTAACACATCAACTTTGAGGACAAAATGTTCACTTGCTGCCTAATATATCCCACCCACTGACAGGTGCCATGATAACGAGATTATCAGTGTCATTCACTTCACCTGTTAGTGGTCATAATGTTATGGCTGATCGGTGTATATATATATATATATATATATATATATAAAATGAGTTTTATACAGATAAATTATGCTCATGAGATATTTATAAAGCCAACAAGTCTCCTGAAATGAGTGTAGTCGTGGAACAGTGATGCTGGCATTTAAATTAATACTGTAATTAAAATAACAAACCTAGAGTGACACAGATGTGAAACTCCCTGAACTCAGTGTTGGTGGTGGTTAACGGCTCTGGGACTTTAAGAAGTAAAGCAGTTCTTCTCTCACACCTGATCCTGTTTTCAAGACTAAGAATAACGCTTTCCATGACAAATATAATTACAGACCATCTGGGAATAAGCAAATGTCAGAAAGTACGCAGCACTTTCTTGCCATTAGGCATCCCTTTCCAAGGCAGTGATGAAGCTGAAACTGGGAGGTTCAAATTCAATGAATAAATTAAATGAACTTCTCGATGGAAAACAATTCAGGTAATTTTCACCAATTAGTCACCATCAGGATAATAATAAAAAACATCTACTGTGACTACATTAAATATTTGGGCACCTGAAGGATTTAAAAAGGATGCAGAACCATGAAACTTCACATTACATGTTAGAAGACATCAGACCAAGATTAGAGAAAAATCAGTTTAAATTTGCCTAGCATACACACATTTATTAAAGCCACTGTAAAAGGAAGCTTTGGCCTTGCTTGATTAAATTAATGTATTTGATATGAATCCCTTTCCTATTCCTTGCAAGAACAAATGACATTGTTATCATCCTATTTGTCCTGAAGCCTTATTTTACCAGGCCATGGGACTCTGTTCATTACAATGATAACAATCTCTTGAATTATACCATTCTTTGACCCACCAATGTCAATCCTTTGAATCATTATGAACTTAATAGGCTCACCCTGTCAGGCTCTCTCAGAGCCTGCTCTGCAGATAAGCACTCTAACAGGCCGAGCAGTGTGGGCGCTCTATCCAGGTGTTACAGCAGCCTTTATGTGCTGGCCATCTCTCTGAAATATCTCTGCCTCACAGGCTTCAAATAACTTCATGGGAAGTATGTGAAACCTGATGTTATTTCAGTTGTGGGCTTTTTCTAAATAAGTCTTCAAAAGCTTGTAGTCCTCAACTCTTATATACACTTATTTAAGAGAGGTTGCTTTTTATATCTATTCATATACATTACCACAAACACGCAAGAAACCACTTGAGAGAAGAGCACACATCTATATAAGCATGAATACAGAACTCTCCTCAGGAAAACACTCATAAGAACATAAGAAAGTTTACAAACGAGAGGAGGCCATTCGACCCATCGTGCTCGTTTGGTGTTCATTAATATCTAAGTGATCCAAGGATCCTATCCAGTCTATTTTTAAATGTTCTCAAAACAAATAAGATTCAGTTTAGCAAAATAGTATCTGCAGCCATACTACACGATAACAGTAATTTAATTGAAGCCTATATTGCTTAAACATCCTGCCTATCTGGAGAGGGTGGGCATATTAAATCCACTTCTTATGATTTATATTACCTGTGTAAATCATGTGAGCAGGAAATCATTGTAAAGTTATGTTCTATTCCCAGTATGTTCTAAAAAACTGTGCACAATACTGATGTCAAATGCTATTGCTATTTTCCTTGATGCTGAACACAATTCTTTATTGTGTTCCAGTTTTTTCTATAACTTTTCAATATTGAAACTAAATATACATATACAATGTTTGTATGTCCACATATACATTTGTGTAAGATTGTTTCTGTAAATGTTTAAGGTAAACAAACATTGCATGTATATATAAAAAAGCTAAGCTCATGGTATGTTATATAATATATCTTTAAACTGCTTTGTAAATGTTTACTAGATATAGATATAACTAAAGTTATTCATGTCTGTAGTAGAGCATTATATAAGACTGGAAGTTATTGAAATGGAGTTGTAAAGAGTCTGAAAGAGGTGAGAATGAAGAAAAGGAAGCTTGATCGGTGGGAGACTTGGGCGGCATGGGAGAGGAGACGACTGTTGAAGAGCTTGTGGATGTCTGTGATCTTGGAGAAGAAGGAGGCAAAATCATCAGCAGAGAGAGTGGAAGGAGGAGGAGGGGGACGGGGGGCGAAGAGGGAGGATTAGGTGGAGTAGAGTTTACGGGGGTTGTTGACAGAGGATTCAAAGGCTGAGGTGAGTGAGGAGGAGAATGTGGACAGTAGTGAGTGGTAGAGTTCGAGGGCAGCTGGGAGTTTGGACCTCTTCCACTTCTGTTCAGAGGCACACAGACTGGATCGGGTCGAGCAGAGAACGGAAGAGATCCAAAGCTGAGGAGGGGAGGGAGGGACAGGACGAGACGTGAGAGGACAGAGAGAGTCAAGGGAGGAGGAGAGGGAGGAGAACAAAGAGGTTATATTTGATCCTGCAAATTTGTGTTTGTGTATTTGTCTTAGGATGTAATATATTTTAAATAAATGTAAATCATTACCCAAACTGTAATGTTAAAACTGACCATGCATATCTTCACATCAGTTTAGCCGTGATCCTCTGCTGTGGGGACAGGACAACTGCACCGCATCAAAGGGATGATGGACGGGGCCCTGTACCGTCAAATCTTGGGTGAGAACCTCCTTCACTCAGCCAGGGCATTGAAAATGGGTCGTGGATGGGTATTCCAGCATGACAATGACCCAAAACACACAGCCAAGGCAACACAGGAGTGGCTCAAGAAGAAGCACATTAAGGTCCTGGAGTGGCCTAGCCAGTCTCCAGACCTTAATCCCATAGAAAATCTGTGGAGGGAGCTGAAGGTTCGAGTTGCCAAACGTCAGCCTCGAAACCTTAATGACTTGGAGAGGATCTGCAAAGAAGAGTGGGACAAAATCCCTCCTGAGATGTGTGCAAACCTGGTGGCCAACTACAAGAAACGTCTGACCTCTGTGATTGCCAACAAGGGTTTTGCCACCAAGTACTAAGTCGAAGGGGTCAAATACTTATTTCCCTCATTAACATGCAAATCAATTTATAACTTTTTTGAAATGCGTTTTTCTGGATTTTTTTGTTGTTATTCTGTCTCTCACTGTTAAAATACACCTACCATTAAAATTATAGACTGATCATTTCTTTATCAGTGGGCAAACGTACAAAATCAGCAGGGGATCAAATACTTTTTTCCCTCACTGTATATGGTTATCAGCCATAACATTATGACCACTGACAGGTGAAGTGAATAACACTGATAATCTCGTTATCATGGCACCTGTCAGTGGGTGGGATATATTAGGCAGCAAGTGAACATTTTGTCCTCAAAGTTGATGTGTTAGAAGCAGGAAAAATGGGCAAGCGTAAGGATCTGAGCGACTTGTGGGGTGTTCCCGGTCTGCAGTGGTCAGTACCTATCAAAAGTGGTCCAAGGAAGGAAAAGCGGTGAACCGGCGACAGGGTCATGGGCGGCCAAGGCTCATTGATGCACGTGGGGAGCGAAGGCTGGCCCGTGTGGTCCGATCCATCAGACGAGCTACTGTAGCTGAAAAAGTGAATGCTGGTTCTGATAGAAAGGTGTCAGAACACACAGTGCATCGCAGTTTGTTGCGTATGGGGCTGCGTAGCCGCAGACCAGTCAGGGTGCCCATGCTGACCCCTGTCCACTGCCGAAAGCGCCTACAATGGGCACGTGAGCATCAGAACTGGACCACGGAGCAATGGAAGAAGGTGTAGCCTTGGCCTCCAAATTCCCCAGATCTCAATCCAATCGAGCATCTGTGGGATGTGCTGGACAAACAAGTCCGATCCATGGAGGCCCCACCTCGCAACTTACGGGACTTAAAGGATCTGCTGCTAACGTCTTGGTGCCAGATACCACAGCACACCTTCAGAGGTCTAATGGAGTCCATGCCTCGACGGGTCAGGGCTGTTTTGGTGGCAAAAGGGGGACCAACACAATATTAGTATATTAGTACGGTATGTTTAATCAGATACATTTTCAGTTTGTGTTGAATTATCTATTAAATTATATCTTAACTATCAGTATAAACTTAGGTACATTGGGCAATCAAATATGTTAATGCACCCCCATAAAAACAAATGGATGCGCTATTATTTTCCTCTTAAATATAACAAAGATTTTAATACTTCTAAAGTTATACCAATGTTTTAACTTTTTTATTATAAGTATTATTAATGTGGTAAAATCGTTTAAGTTGTTCAAATTTGCATTACAAATATATTGCCTATTTTTGGGTGTGGGCTGGGGGGGGGGTCATATGTCTGTCTTTGAGGTTGGGGGGAGGGGGTTCTTATGTTTGTCTTGGGGGGGAGCTCTTGCATTGTGTTGTGTGTGTATGTATGTATATATACAGTACTGTGCAATAGTTTTAGGCAGGTTTGAAAAAAATGCTGTAAAGTAAGAATGGTTTCAAAAATAGACATGTTAATAGATTATATTTATCAATTAACTAAATGCAAAGAAAAATCTACATCAAATCAATATTTGCCTTCAAAACAGAATCAATTCTTCTAGGTTCACTTGCACACAGTTTTTTAACAAACTCAGCAGGTAGGTTGGCTCAAACATCTTGGAGAACTAACCACAGTTCTTCTGTGGATTTAGGCAGCCTCAGTTGCTTCTCTCTCTTCATGTAATCCCAGACAGACTAGATGATGTTGAGATCAGGGCTCTGTGGGGGCCATACCATCACTTCCAGGACTCCTTGTTCTTCTTTACACTGAAGATAGTTCCTAATGACTGTCGCTGTATGTTTGGGGTCATTGTCATGCTGCAGAATAAATGTGGGGCCAATCAGATGCCTCCCTGATGGTATTGCATGATGGATAAGTATCCGCCTGTACTTCTCAGCATTAAGGAGACCATTAATTCTGACCAAATCCCAACTCCATTTGCAGAAATGCAGCCCCAAACTTGCAAGGAACCTCCACCATGCTTCACTGTTGCCTGCAGACACTCATTCATGTACTGCTCTCCAGCCCTTCGACGAACAAGCTGCCTTCTGTCCAGAGCACCTGCTGCCATTTTTCTGCACCCCAGTTCCTGTGTTTTCATGCATAGTTGAGTCGCTTGGCCTTGTTGGAGGTACAGGTTGGATCTACAGAAACATTGATACCTTTAGAAAGAAAATCAAAATCACTGGACTCGTTTGCTAAACCTTTAGTGAATTTTAGACATGCGACTCATTACATTTGTTGGCAGTGGCCCATTCCTATAATCATGTACAGTACTGTGTAAAGCTTTTCCTGTCTATTCCCATTCCTATAATCATGTACAGTACTGTGTAAAGGTTTTAGGCAGCTGTGAAAAAATGCTGCAAAGTAAGAATGCTTTCAGAAATAGACATGTTAATTGATAAATATAATCTATGAACTAAATGCAAAGTGACTGATCAGAAGTCAGATGCCTCCCTGATGCACCCCAGTTCCTGCGTTTTCATGCACAGTTGAGTCGCTTGGCCTTGTTGCAACATTGAGGTATGGCTTTTTGGCCGCAAGTCTTCCATGAAGGCCACTTCTGACCAGACTTCTCCGGACAGTATAGATGGGCGTACCAGGGTCCCACTGTTTTCTGCCAATTCTGACCTGACGGCGCTGCTGGACATCTTCCGATTGTGAAGGGAAGTAAGCATGATGTCTTTCATCTGCTGCAGTAAGTTTCCTTGGCCGACCACTGTGTCTACGGTCCTCAACGTTGCCCATTTCTTTGTGCTTCTTCAAAAGAGCTTGGACAGCACATCTGGAAACCCCTGTCTGCCTTGAAATTTCTACCTTGTTAGCTGAGTTTGGCTGTTCCTCACCCAGTTTTATTCCTCCTGCACAGCTGTTTCTGTTTCAGTTAATGATTGTGTTTCATCCTACATATTGAATTGATGATCATTAGCACTTGTTTGGTAGAATTGTTTAATCATACACCTGACTATGTGCCTATAAAATCCCTGACTTTGTGCAAGTGAACCTAGAAGAATTGATGCTGTTTTGAAGGCAAAGGGTGGTCACACAAAATATGGATTTGATGTACATTTTTCTTCTGTTCACTCACTTTGCATTTAGTTAATTGATAAATATAATCTATTAACATGTCTATTTTTGAAAGCATTCTTACTTCACAGCATTTTGTTACACCTCCATAAAACTTTTGCACAGTACCGTATATATATATATATATATATATATATATATATATTGCCGATTTACCAATGCTGAATAAATTAACTCTTAATGATCATAATTTTATATTCTCACCTCTGTCTTTTTCAGAATATACAGTCTGCAAGTGTCATCTGGCTTGCATTGAAAAGCCATATTTTCACTGCATCAAATGTTCAAAAACAAATCATAGACAAAAGGAATTTCATCAGATATATCAAAATTGCCACCTTATCTGTCTTCCACAAAGGGCCTTAACTTCAAACCACTACTGTTTGTGCATTCTTTGCAACACTTACTCCAAACTTAGTAGGCATCATTCTGGCACTAATAAAATTAAAATATGCAAAAATTGCATTCCTCCATAAAACAATATGGCAAAGAGATCCTGTTTGAAAACCTATTACTTAATCCTAAATTTGGCATGTATCATGTACATATACTGTAAAGAATGGTGCTCTTATGTGAAACAAGATGGTGGCAGGATGCCATTTTGCAACAATTATTCATCCAAAATTGAAAATTATATTTTGCAAAAAACTTCTGTTTGCACTATTGATCTATTTGTTTGTTTTATCATATTTTTTCTTTTTACAGGAAAGCAAGACTCCAACCAAAATATCTAAATTTTTGCATTACAAAAAAACTAATAAACCTCATCTACTGCAGGTGACTGTGCATGAACAACTTTCTTAACATCTACTTTAATTATGTCAGGGGTGCACAACTGTGGAGCAATACCAGCACAATGGTTTTCAGTTTTTATTCCCCCTGAGGCCTTCATTACCTGATTTGAATTAATCTGCATTTATTGGACAGGTTTAACTGTATTAGGACTGTATGGAGGCCGTGTTGTAGATGCTGAGGGAGAAGAGCCTGCAGGTAACGGGGCACAGGAGATCGGCCAAGTCAGCATGATCTTGAATTTAACTGGAAGGAAAAAACATAACTAAAAACAAAAACAAACAAACTTTAGGTAGCCTACAGGCAGAGGGAGGTAACGCTGGCTCCTCCCACAGCTAACCCCCAATACCCTTGTTGGACTAGTTCAATGTAAAAAAACGACAATGAAACCAATGCACCAAGCACAATTTGTAATCAATTAATGTTACTGCGAAAAAACCTAAATTATAAAAGTAAGTATGTAAAGTAGTAATAGAGCTCTTAAGTATTGTTCTTTTTAACACGTAGGATACAAATAACACTTATGCCAAACAAACAATCGGCTAACGCCACTTCAGTGAACGATACATAGGGTTGGATCACTACAGTTAGGTCCAAAAGATAGTGGCCTACTGACCTTAACAGTTACTCCTGCACATAGCTGGACCACTATGTTCAGACTGGCCACTTATATCAGTGGTTCCCAATCCCAAACCAGTCCTGATGACCTCCTGCCCTGCTGGATACAAACTTTGTTACAAACAAGCTCTTAATTACATAATTGAGTCTAATATTGCAATGTTGATTCAATTGAGTAATTAAGAGTTCAGTTGCAATGAAAACCAGCAGGGGGGTCTCCAGGACAGGTTTGGGGACCACTGGCTTATATGATGCTATTTATACAACCAGAGTCATAAGTCATATTAAAATGTATATGCTGTATACAATGTGTGTGTGCTTATTTAAAAGTTTCATTTAATTCAAGTCCTTAGCTTCAAATAGCAATCCAGTGAGGAGTAAAATGCCACTTTACAATTCTACAAAGTCTTTGAAAACTATCCCTTTTGTTGACCTCAGCAGCAAAAAAAAAAAGCTACTATTAGCTTTTTATAGTTTTCCACATACTTATTTAAATGATGATGCAGGGGACAGATAATTCATTGATGCTGTATTATTTGCTTTCTGCAACAACAAAGCATCTGAGAGATGCCCCTTTGAGTCTCTTTCTTGGAAGGAAATTGAAACAAAGGCAAGATTCTATCTGAGAGGAATTGAGAGTCCTTTGTGGGAGTGACGCACACTTGCAATTGCTACAGGAAACAATCCACCCCCTAAATGATATGAAACACAACGTGAACAATAAGCAAAGGGGGTTTATTTCCAGATACCGAGACATGCACTCTATCATCTAACTTATCTAAACAGTGACAGTGAAAAGGATTTATAAATAGGCTGAAGTCAAGGGCAAATAAAAGGTTCATCAACATCCCCAGTCCTTTTTTTTTCACTGTCAGTTTGTGCAGTAGATGTGGAGGCTAGAGCTGCTCTGTTACTTCAGGTCCATTGAAGTGTCCCTCTCCCATGTATCCGATTGTAACGTTTCTTTAAATGCATTATTGGTTTAAGGAAGTCATCTTATCTGACATGCACTCTTGTCAGATAGTGCGTCATTCCTTCCATTTTCACTTTCATTAGTCTACATAGATGGTTCATCTGGAATATTGCCCTCAGCATGTTGTTTTCAGGGACTTGTAATATGTTAAGATCAGAATTATGGTTATGAGGGGTTAGGGGCTAAGGATAATATCCTCTGAATGCACACATAGGTTTCAACCCGTTCATTAACTGTCATCTATTAAGTGTTAATTTCTGTTGTCAAGAACGTGCATCTCTGACATGGTTATGTGTTACTCTGAACTGGTAGTACAGGTATCAATGCTTTCTCCAGTAGTTTGTGTAGGCTGCACATCAAAGCAAATAAACGCTTGGCAGGAAAGCACCTCTTGAAGAGTACAACCCAACAACTTTGTGTACACAGGTCAGTACATCACTTCAGAAACCTACAGCATGCATATGTACGCCACCTTCTGATTAGCAGGGGCTTCTCCACAGATGTAATTAAACTCACCATGGCATTGAAAAACTGACTACACCTGTAGACTCAGTGGAGATGGTTCATGGTGAGAAGAGAGTTGATATGTTTTATAACTTTTCCCAGTCCTGATTTCAGTCCCATTGTTTGAGTTCCCATGTCTTGCCATGGCTGCCCATTCTTGTCCCTTTGCTCCTTCTGATTCTCCTTCAATCTCTCATTCTACCCATTAAACTGATTGTGGAAAGAGTGCCACAGGTCTGCAAATGCCAATTGTCTGATTAACTAAAGTGCAACAAAAAACAATTCAATTAAAAAAGAAAATACGCTACTTTTGTCCAGCGCTTGGCGGTTGTGTTCCTGAGGCCGCAATAAAACCTTTTTCTGTTATTGCAGCTTCAGCCCGTCTTGTCCAGCGTGTCACTCCCACAGCGAATAGGACACATCATCTTTGGACATCTGCACAAACCATCGATTCATATAAGTATGCCTCAGACTGTAAAAGGTTAGGAAACACCGGTCTGTACTTATATGAATATGCCAGATTACATAGTTTAAATTTAGCAGTGCAAGAGTGCTTTCCTGGGGATTGCATCAGCCTGTAACAGCACACTGCATCAAACAACCCACTGCAATTTCTGCTTCTAAATTGTCCGACACAATCTTAGTAACCTGCATGAAACTCAGGTACAGATCAGCAGCCATTATCCTTCTGTGGATTCAGAGCAGGCTTTATGAAATCGACACACTATATACACTGCCTAAGCAGGCTAGTCCTCAGAGCTAATGACCTGTTCCTTGGGCATTATCCTTCAGCATTGAAGTGCTTTGTAGAACTTACTCTAACCTAGTCTGTATGATTGTACCTAGTTTCCAAAACTGTGAATCATCTGACATGTACCCGATATTTCTGCAAACAAATAATCTGTCAGTGCACTCAGTCAAGTCAGACCCAGAGGGAATGGTGGCATGATTTTCTTTGTGATCTCCAGGCTCAAGTGTTTGACAGTATATGAAACACTTTTAATGAAAAATGTTCAAAATAGGATACCTAGAGTTATGATACAGCCATGAACGTATGAAAATACCTTCTGGCCATTACAACATCAGTTCACACCATCAGAGAGACCACCAACAATCTGTCACTATCTCCACGTTGTCATTTCAATATCAGCAGCATCAAATTCATTTGGACAAGAAACAAAGGAGGCAGCGACTCCAGAGGCTTTGTCCACTTACACCAGAATAACATCAAAGCAACGTGTCTGAAGTTTCACTCACAGAGGTGAAATGCCTAAGTAATGTAATTATACTACTCAGACATGGGCAAGAATAAAGTCAACTCTTCCTGCTTGAGCACTCATCAGGTACTTTCTACATTCATCATTCCATGTGCATTGTGTGCTATCAGGTATGCTAACAAATCATAGCTAAGCTGAGGTGTGTTGACAAACACTGTTCCTTTGTATTAGTCATGCACATGTCAGTGAAGTTTCTCTCCTGTGTTCATGTAAAATATATTTTGCATGCTTAGGCAGGTCACTTTTACTATTTTTTGGACACCCTTATCCAGGGCGACTTACAGATCAAGGGCTGTCCCAGCTATGGTCAGTTACCGCCCTGATACAGGACTGCCATATATGTAAAGTCCACAATTTATAATGATAACTTTCAACAGCAAGCACATCCCTCATGATGGAGGGTTGTGTGTGTTCATGAGGCACAACATTTTTCACTGCTGTGTTTGCTGACAGTGTGGAACTTTTTTCCAACTTCTTCATGTTTCATCCATGTTTTGCGCCAGTATGGCAATGCCTGATGCTGGCTTTTTAAAGTCTTCTGAAGCTTATTTTGTCCTTCTTCTTTTAAAGATTGACAATTGAGAAACCAACTAGTCCTCAAAGGCCTCTTTCGATGTCCTAAAGCTATGTTTAATCTCAAGTGATCTACAGGTATTCAATTAGCAATAAAGGCTCGTTAAGACATCAGGGAGCAACACATCAAATACCTTCCTGAACTGCTACGTATAGGATCAGTATTATCCTGATTAAAAAGGCTTTAGCTAACTGTTTTAATTCTGTCCATCATCATAAGTCAAACAAACTATATCAACAGATATACTGCTGTCAAGGACTAGAAGCTCAAAGTGACTCTGCATCAAAGCTTTAAAATTAACACAAAGCAATGATTACACTGGGCCAGATCCCAGTGAGCTCAGAAATGTTTAGTTCAGTCATTCTTTAAATAGGAGCATTTGGTTAAGAATGGGCATATTACGTTATGATAATGTACCCTCAATCCCCTTTGTTCACAGTTGAAAGTGATAACAAGCATGGAGACAAAACTGAAGATAATACAATTAATTATAATGAAATGGAAATACAAATGTCTCAAATGTCTTTCAATTGTCAGGATGTTTAAATACTCCCAGCTGAATTAAATGGACAGTGGACTGAATTTTCCAAAACTTATTTTCTTAGTAAACTGTTTCAATTGCTTACTATTAACACAGCAATTTTGTGTGTACTTTTATTTTATTTTATTTTATACAGATTATGTCGGCCTCCAGTTCAGAAAATAAATTAAACGACAGTTCTTTGAACACTTACACTTCTTAAGAGGTTTTGAACCATACGTTCCACAAAAAGAAGAATAAGAATCCCTTTCCCATCACCCCCCACAAGATGGTCTACTCACCTGCTAGTTCAGCCTATCCAACTTCCATAATGATGAATAATGAAGACTGTGGTAGTCCATAACTTGTGTGTTATTTTCTTGTGTAAGCTTTAACTCACCCTGGATAAGGAAATAAATTGGCTAATAAATTAATAATATATTAGGGATGTAACTCTGCACTGTATTTTGTACTTATTTTTATTTAACTTTAACTATTCCTTATACTGTATATTGCTGTATATTATATTTTGTACTTGACTGTATTCTATACATCTTTTGAGAAATGGGTTTTGTAAGGGCATCTGCAAAATAATAAAGTAAATAGGCCTAAACAGATAAACAAACAAAACATAGGCAAGTTCTCTGTTTTTTCTCACGTTTTTCTTATAATTTTAAATGCCTACTGTTTTACATGTCTGTCAAAAATGGAGCAAATATAGCCTACATTAGGTCTGTCAGAAGTGCAGTAGTTCTGTTGTATTTCCTTTTAAGGCACTCCAGTTAAAAAGTAAATCCACACTTCACAATGCACAAGTCCACCTCATGACGTCTTTTATTTCAGTTGAAAAGAAGGGAACACAAATCAGAAACACATCAGTGGCTTTTACTGCTGGAGAAACTGGAGAAGCAGCCTTTATTTTGTAGCTTAAACTGAACATGACTGGGCTGCAGAGTACATGTCCTTAAAATGTACACTGTTATAAAACAAAACATACACTGCAGTATTTTACATCCATTGATGTAGACTAACTTGTTCTTTTATACTTACATGTAATCGTAATTACATTAAAAAATACTATGTTTAAATTGCATTGCAGGGGTAAATGCTTAGTTTTTTAATAGACTGCTTTTGAGAAAAACTAAGCAACAAAATGAAAAATCACATGAGACCATTTAAAAGTAAATTTCCATAGTAAGTACTTAGTTGGTTGATTCATAGATCATTGTCAGCAAAGTTGTTACTGGTCTTGAGTGACCTTGCTGCCTAGAATGAAGAATAAAATCTGTCAAACCTATAAATGTGGAACAAGGGTCATAAAATCATGAGTAATATTACACTAACAGGATTCAGTGGCAATTTAAATAGAATTGCTGTTACACTTAACCTTTCTCTGTGTGCAGTGTGCAGGTTTTAGCTTGGCAATCCATTCAATTCTGTTGTAAATTGAAAATGCAGCAGTAAAGAGAAACCTGTCATAAAGATGACATGCCTTTAAATATTGTATTAAAACAGAAACTGAATGCTAATTATTTCAAACTTTACAAGACATTTTAAGAAATAATAGTTTTATTTATTTTCATGAACATCATTATCTGGTGAAGACATCACCAACATAATCTTTATTTTGCCTTCTTCTTCTGTTGTTCCTCAAAGAAGTCGTTGCAAGCCACTGTCAGAGCAGCAACCAGCACCACAAACTCATTGAAATCCACCTCGTTGTCTTTGTTGGAATCCAAGTCGTTCATGATTTTGTCCACCAGCATTGGATCCTTTTGAGACTGAAACAGAGAATCAAACAATTGATTATTCATTGGTATTAGGTGGAAAATAAAAGCAAAGAACAGATCAATCTGATTCTAAGGGTTAGTTAGTCTTATCAGAAATGTGACAGCAGAGTGAAATAAATCATATAACAGAAGTAAATGTTTTTGGGGTGTTTTTCAACACAATTAGATAACACCTAACAATAAATGAGTCTTGTTTATCTGGTTTCTCTTTTTGTTGTCTTAATAACAGGTAGGTGCAAAGTGGAGTGCAAAGTGTGCACTAATGTGCAAAGTGGAGGAAATGCCAGTGTTGCAGTGGGGTGGGGGGGGGGGTCAGAAACTGTGAGAGCGGGGGGGTGACAGTGAAAAACTGGGACAGCGGGGGAGGGGTAACTTTGAGAGGGGGACCTCATTTTAATTGAGCATCAAGGTGTAATATATACTAGAAGATGGTAGGCACTGTATAAAGCTGGCCAACAAAGGTTTTGCATCAAAATGTGTTTCCATCCATTTATGTATTTGTGTATAATCATATATAACAAATCAATATGGTGTCAAAATTCAAGCAGATATAAATTGACATAAGAAGATGCTGCACTGAGTGTGAAGGACTAATATTTTTTAATCCCATCAATTGATCCAAACAGGGGCAGAAAAATACAGACTCCATAGATCAGTTCTCCACAGTTGATCAATCGCTTTGTCATCTCTGGACCGTTTTACCTAGACATGTTGATCGGTGTCCACAACTAGTCATGCACAACTCTGGGTTGATGAGTGTTCCTAATAAACTATAGCAAAAGAGTAAAATATACTGTGTGTTTGTTCATGTGTTTCTTGTTGTTTTTGTAAGGTGCAAACTTTCCGCTCAGGGAATGACAGATGAGCAGGAGCACCAGGCACAGAGTAGCTTGGGGGAAATAATAAGAAAGGCAAACTATATGTGCAGTGCACTGCAGCAGAAGCGATGTGTTTAGTCTCCAGAGATACTGCAGCAGCTGCGTATCAGCGACCAGAGGAAGCTCTCCTCTCATCTGGAGAAGAGTCATAGACACACCGCCTTATCACACAGGAGACAGTCCATTCATTTCCTCACTAAATAAATAAATAAATAAATCAAGTAACTGGTCCACTATCTACCCCAAAGCAGGCTTACATCCCATCAGCCGCGGATCACCGGATACACAGACAAGCCCAATACGATTCATGCAGTCTGATGCTGATACAGCAAGGTTAAGAACAGAAGGTGCTTCTGCATTTGAAACTATTTCTATTTAAGCTATAAAGAATGTAAATAAGCTGAAAATGATTATGTCCTGCACTTTCTTATTGGGGTGTGTTATATCCATAAACTCTGCATTTCAAAGGAGCAAGTTTGCAGTTATTTTAAATATGCATATTTGATTAACAGATCATATTTGTGTGATTTTGTGTTTGAATTAAACTGTTATTCTAATTTATGCAAAAAAATAAAATTATTATTGTTTTTTAACATTTTTCTACATGGGTTTACATAATCCAACAGGCATACCTGTATAAGTACACAGATCAAAGGCTGCTACGAAAATGTTTTGTGGTAGTAGAAGCAACAATAACAAAAATAATGCAACTTTGTTCTCTAATTTAACTAGCACGTAAGTCATCCTGTTTAATTTACTTCAGTAACTTTTACGTCACTTTTTCCTGTCTGTGCATATACTGTAAGAGGGATTTCTTATAATAAGTGAATCATCATTATTTTCACTTTTAATCATCATTATTTCATCATAACATCACTTTAGTCCTCTTTTAAATTATGTTTGTCTCTGAACCGCAATGTGATTTAAAAACAGAAGAAACGAGTGTGTGAGACGTAAAAGGAAAAGCTAAAACTGAAATTATAATATGCGGTAAGATTACAGTAGTGATTACAAATGCACTAATTCGTCTAAATTAGTATCTATCTATCTATCTATATCATTGTGCTGCTTATTTATGCATTTCTGGAATGTGGAGTTTTTACCCTTGGGGTACATGGATTTTGTTTCAATCTTTATTCAAGAATTACGTTTACAAAATATAAAATAGCATGCACTCTGTGGCTACCCTGCGAAAAGGCGCTATACACATTGATTGATTATATTGATTGATTCATGGATGTATGTACTCCATCAACAGTCTATTTCATCTTTGTAAACGAGTCTTATTACAGTGGCAGGAGGTCGATAACTCTGCAAACCCCTGCGCAGTCTTACCGTGAGGAAGTCGGTGAGCTCGCTGGTGAGCAGCTGCTTCAGCTCGCCTTTGTTGAGTTTGTACTTGTCGCCCTCGTTGCCGGAGTAGTTGTGGAAGACATTGATGAGGGCGTCCATGGCACCTTCCAGTTTGCTCGGCATGATGGTGGGGAAGGTGAGCTGTGGAGAGAAAACAAATCATGAATAAGTACAAATACAAATAAACAGTGTGTTCAGTTGCAAATACACATTATTCGTCATAGGCATTTTCCTTATTATTATTATCATTAAATTCTCTATTATACATACACACATAGCCTTTTGCTAGGGGCTAAGTACATTACTGTAATATTCTTATATTCTTAAGGTTAATATAGGTTACTAGACACCAGAATCCTTATTACTAAACAATAAACACCACATTAACAGCAATTTTTCCAACTTACCTGATTAGAGTCCAGAAATGATGTGAACGAAGATACATCAGTCCTTGTTTATAAAGATAGCCTGCCTCTGTCTAAAACACCCACATCCTCTTACCTGATGTAATCAATTCCGCAGGTGAGCTGTCAATGGCAACGTTTTAAATTAATTAATCTCATCCTGTACATGGAAAACAGATACTGTCCCTTAATTAGCTGTTATTCCCGAGTCTCTCACTTGTTTCACAGGACGTTAAATATTCTCTACTTAGGGACACCGTCATCACAGGATGCTATCTTGCCTCAAAACAATTAGATCAGTAGCAGGACAGGGATATTCATATTGCAGTTTTATTTCATTTATGTTGACTATTATAATGATCCCCCTTTCTTCTCCCTCCCCTGTTCCTCTTTTTCTGTATGGGTGTTAATGTGTTTACACAATTGTTCTTGAAGATATTAGGATGTAATAAACAGAGGTTACTATGTGAAACTATTAATTGAGTACAATATTAATGTATTTCTGATATAATCTACATGTTTTTATAAAATAAATAAAGGAAGATGGAAAAGTAACAACAAGGATCTGCTATTTACTGATAGGACATCCTGTCCCTTCACATGAAGTGCTGTAAGGAGTGGTGACACATTTTTAAATGTCTCGGCTCCCCATGAAGGGAAGGATTCCTATAGTGATAACATTGAACAGGGTGTAGTTGTGTCCAAACTGTACAGCCTATTAAATAATCTATGTGGGCCTTGTTCCTAAAGGTTAGTCAGTACTTGTAAAAGCTGACCAAGAGTGCTCCTCTTCACAGATATAATAATAATAACAATAATATTAATAATAATAACATTTGTTTGAATTGATTGTGCTGCATTGCTATTCACTATTCCTACACCGTAGCAAGATATGTCCCTGGGGTCTCGCTTGCCCAATAAAGCTTTGAACTCTGCCATCCTTGCGTCAGGTGTTGTACACAGCAATCACACAGTTCCTGGGGCACATTATTCCCTCGGCTCCACAACAAAAGCCCAATTGAGTCTTGCAGCTTCTGTCATGCCAGTGTGGAACGGCTCTTGTTCCCTATCCAAGTCTGTGCATCACAGGGATTTGTCACAGGCTCTAAATAGACACTGATGTGAGGTAGTTAATTAAAATACCCTATATGTAAAAATACAGTTCAGAGCTGCACTGATGGAAAATTGATTGAGTTTTTTTTTTTGCTTCCTTTTTGTTAGCCAAATCATTTTATCCCAGTGGTGCTAAACTGCAGGTCTTCTGGATTTCATACCATCTGTCCTTTAATTACAATATTAAACTAATAATTTCATTAACATGGATGATGTAAGATTTGTTCAGGTATTAACTTGTGACACTTTAAAGATAACTATAGCACATGCTGGACTGTAACTCCCAAAGGCTGTAAATACACACTCCTACATCTCATCACAATTCAAGTACCAGATCACTTTTGTGACCAATGGGTCCAGTCTGTCTGAATCTGTATTTTAAAAGTCCCAAACTCATTTGAATTTTAAATTAAAAACATAATTTCTGTTTTGTATTTGTACTGTAATTAAATCTGGTAATGTATGTATTATTATTGTTTATTCCACATTACCTCAGGCCCCCACCCCTAAAAAAAGAAAAGAAAAACAAACTAAACACATTATTTTTATAAAAAAGCTTTTTTAATAGTCAGAGGTACATCAAAACTGCAGTATGATGATGAAAACAAAAAAGTCTCAACCCCTTTTTTTTCAGTTACATATTTGTATTCATTCAGCTTTTTCACAACAAAATGTTCAGGTTCATTAAACCAAAGTCCTTTCATCAAATACATTTAGCACGAAAGCTGGGTGTTATTATTTATTTCAGATAGCGTATCAGGCAATTATTTTACATACTTGAAAATGATCTGAAATACTCTGAAGCATGTACGTGACACTCCAATGTCATACGTAAGATTTAGTATTTCTTAGATTTCTCACAGGATTTGTGTCTACATTGTTAGCAATTTCTTTGTTCAATCTGTGCAATCATCTTAGATATTATTATGGTGCGTAAAGAAGAGTACTATTATGATACGTTTTACTTGTCAAAGTCAAATCTTCCTCTGAAATATACTTTTGCATCAGTTAAAGCCTTACCCTGTTAGAATTCCTGAGAGTCCACATGAGTCCTGCCTCCACTTCCGTCATTGAACTTGTAGGTCAAATCCCCAAAGCCCTGCTCCAATTTATTCCAAAGCAGGTGACTGCCTGCCTCTTGGTGTTTGTCAGGAGGTACTGCAAGGGAAGGCATGCATTAATATTGGATAATAATTAACACAATACCCCTACAATCTATAGCCAATTCATATTCTGTCTTCTTTTAAATCGATATTTAATTTTACTCTTACACACTTATTTATAGAGAGAAAACTGTAATGATTGTAGGTGTGTGTCAGTGAAGACATGGGTACAGTTGTGTGTAGTATTTTCTTGCTCTCACTGTATCATGTTTCTTGTAATGTGTATATTTTGTGACAGCTTTAATGTGCCCTCTCTGGTGCCTGTTAAAAACATGTCATTCAGCTACTCAGTGTTTATAATTCGTAATTTTGTTCTCTGATTGAATAGAACAGTTTAAGGAGTATAAGTAACTTGTTTTACAGTTGCATGAAAAAATACAGAAATATAATCCTTTACTTAACATTTCAGTCACATAGTTGCATTATATTCTTATTCCAATGTGCAGGACCTTTGGATTCATATTTGGGTCAAAGCCCTGAGCTGTGCAACACTGGCATTGCTACTGGCATTGCTATTGGCTTCATTCCTGATGAAGAAAAAGGAGCGCAGAAGAAGCATACACTTCTCACAAAGGAGGTGGCGCCTGAAAGCATATAAATGCAGCACTAATCAGCCAGTTTCAAGACGATTGATGCAAGCTTGCCTGAAATCACTCACTGCCTCACTGCATCAAACCAGAAAGATTAACCACATTTCCTACAATTTCTTTATTTATTTACCTAATTTCTTTTAAATATATGGCTTTGAACAGACTTCAGACCTTTTGTTATGGGACCATTCACATGGCCAATGTCACTTTTCGAATTCCTCAACAGTCTCTACTGCAGCCGTTTTGGGACTACCTGCATGGTAACTATCAAGACACCTTGAGGTCACCTCTCTTTCCTGTTGTCCTGTCTGTGTCCACCTACCTCCTCTTAGTTGCTATCTTCACAGTACTGGACATCCTGGCGCCGGTGTGCCCGAGCATTAACAAGTACAAGATCCACTCAGAGTCGCCAATCACCTGGAGCAACATCTGGACAACCCTGGGTGTCACCACATACAACCACCTGGTCTACATCTTCCCAACAGCAGTGGGCCAGTGGTATTGGAGGCCCCCAACCCCTTTGCCCAAAGATGCACCTACTCTGTCTGAGTTTGTGTTTGGCATCCTGGGCTGCACTATCTTGTTTGATTTCCAATACTACCTGTGGCATCTTCTCCACCACAAAATAAGATGGCTCTACAGCACCTTCCACGCCATTCACCACCAGTACTCTGAGCCCTTCAGTCTGGTCACACAGCATCTATCAGCCTGGGAGCTTTTCTGTGTTGGTTTTTGGACCACAGTGGACCCTCTACTCCTGCAGTGCCACTGCCTCACCACCTGGGGCTTTATGCTCTTCAACATCTGGATCTCCACAGATGACCACTGTGGCTACGATTTCCCCTGGTCTCTCCATAACCTGATTCCCTTTGGCTTGTGGGGAGGATCTATTAAGCATGATGCTCACCATCAAAAGCCCAACACCAACTTTGCTCCTTTCTTCTCTCACTGGGACTGGCTTGGTGGGACGAGCTCTGCCCTCTGCCATTCAGCGGCTCTGAGGGGAAAGTCCAGAAACAGAGAATGACCTTTCCTGGCCTTTGATTGGTGAAAAATTATATCCCTAGCTTCTTTTATTAACCTTCTTTATATACCACTATTGATGAACTGCTGAAAGAAGCCAAAAAGACTATACATATATTTCTTGACTGAGAGTTTGAATGAATCTCCATTGATTTTGTCTAATAATTGTGATGATAGACAGATAGAACACTAATCAATTTTTTTTCATCAATTGGATAGTGCAGAATTGTTTTCTGTAACTTGTAATAGTCATATTTTTAAATTGTTATTATAAGTCTCTTTATTGACTCTCTAATATAATAATTTAATATGTTGATTATATTTCACTTAGGTAATGGTCATAGCTTGTAATGAAAACTAGTCAGGCATCATGGCATAAATAAATATATTAATTCACAAATAAACACATTTAATCATGCCTACAAAAAAGGATAAAAGTACCAAAATACACTGATTTGAGCATTTTCTTAGATACAATATTTAAAAAAAACCTATTATTTATATTCTGTTGTGTTTGTTTTTATGAAATACTGTCCATTTGCATCAAAGCTACATGGTAAAGAATATTAAGAATTAGAAATCTTGTGAGGAGTAAGTTATTTACAGCATTGACAGTGTTTACCTACAGTAAACACAATTACTGTATTTAAAGTCAAGGCTTCAAACATATTTTGGATAGTATTGTACTAAAGTCTTAGGACTTAATAATCCCTGTCCCTGAGGTTTCTATAGCGGGGGAATAAACAGATAATTAAACAAAACTGTTGTGTCAAAATAACACGAGAAGATTGATTTAATACACTATATTTACATTACTGTTTCATTGCTACTGTTATAAATAAATATATAATACAATCAGATTTTTTAAATTTGAAAAACACAGCAGGAATGAAATGTTCAATATCTGCATTGTGTACATCTGTCAAAAAATGTGAGGGTTAAAGGTATTCCTTTTCCCATTTGTTTGCTGAAGGCAGTGGTGAGCTTTCTGTTTTCACCTTATTGCTTCAAACCACTCAGAGGGTGTAGATCTGAGACAGCAGCTGCAACACCACTGTCTTCCTGTTTCTTTGGCACAAAGGTTGTGCAGCCACACCTGTTGCTCCTGACAATCACTATCCTATTGTTTTGCCATCTCTGGTATATTCCAAAGACTCCTGTTTTAGCATTCTGAGGAATATGACAGAGCTTGCCCTGTAGAACAACATGACGTACACTATAAAACTGCAGGCAATCTATGTTATATGTATTAGTTATATGTTTTAGCCCAGACATATTAGCAGCCTAGAATCCATCTAATACCTTTAGGGCTCCCATAATGTGCCATTGAACTTATTTTGAATTGACATTTATTTTAATTAAACCTAAGGGAAAACGATTAATTGTTGCAGAAATGCAGTTAGTTGTGCACGGTAACCATGGTGATGGTGATGTTCAGATAGAAGGCAGATCGTTCTGCATTTGATCAGCTCTAGCCCTGTGTTCATCGGTGGCATGTGTATAATTGTATATCTAAGCCGGCACCACTGCCTTTGTTATTTTTCTTTTTTTCTTTGACTTATTACTGTAGCCTATTCTTAGCTGAACACATGACACAATAATTGCAGAGATCAAATTAACAGGCAAAACCTTATCTGTATAGCAACAGCAAAGCAGTAATCTGTCTTATTTCTCATTTAATATATATATCTATAAGAAATACCCTCTGTTAACAGCTAGATGGCTCAAAAACTATTTGTATCAGCTTTAAATACTGATGCATCAATCCTAAAATGCCTGTGTTTGGTCTTGGCAGTTATCAGTGAATACTATTGTTTAAATAGCATTCTAAATTAAACTGAGCTGGAGAGAACAACTTTAACATCAAAGATGTAATATCTAGAATTTAAAGTGACTGAAAATACTTTTTGTATCTGACAGTACTGTTTGCACAATATCGTAATTGATATGTATCATTTTGAATTTGTATTTAGTACACAGATTACTATCAGTGACAGGTTGTAGGTTAGTGTAATTAGTAGTAAATAGTATACTAATAGTAAATAGTAGTTTGCATATGTGATCAGTATCATTTTAGTATGTAAGTACAGTAGTATGTATTTAATAGCACTAGACTGCACTGCAGTATATTACTCTGCACTGTATTTTATAACACTAGTATAGTACAACACTGCAGTACACTACACTACATTGCAGTATATTACAATACACAGCATTACAAAAACTACCTAATGAGAGTATACATTCTACAGCTGAATTGATCATGCAGTTGAAATAGACCCCAAGACGAATTAAGATGTTTTTACACGAGGCTTTTAATTTCATATGAAAATACGAACCCAATAATGAAGAGAAAGACGAAGTGTGATACAGGATAGCAAAAACGTTTAATACATGACCAATAAGTGTCATTTGCGACCAAAACAATCGTCTTACAAAATCAAAAAATGCCACGCGGGACTAAAAAGTGTCCTACATTACCAGAAAGTGTCATATGGGACTAAGCAAGGTGTCATAGTGGACAATACTGCTGCATCCTTATCTTTGGTTTATGTACACAGCTTATTTGGCCTCAATAGACCTGGTGAATAGACAAAAATACCTCCAGCTGCCCTGAGTAAAGTGAGCAGAGAGCAGGGCGCTGTCCCTATTAGCCCAGCAGTGCAGCAGGAGATAGGATAGAGGATAATCAGTACTTTATAAGAAAGCATTACTGTATAAGGTACTGTATATGACTTATGTAATTGTAGGTCTATATTAAAATAAATAAATTCCCTGTGTTTTTGTTGCAATTAAATGTCAGTAGAAAGTGCTTGTTTAGTTAAGTGTTTAGCATAAGTTGGAGAATAATAATAATCATAATAACAATAACGCAAATTATTCTGTTCTTACACGCAGACTAACTAGAGATAGAAAACAGAGGAAACAGTGTTTCTACTGCATAAAAAGCAGGAAAGACACACACAGTTACATTTCAATCTTCGTGAAGGAAGTGTCTGATACATGTCCAATTTGGTATTATGAACATATTGTTCGGAAGTTATGAAAGTCTCTGCTGGAATTAAGTCCCCACGACTGTTGGACTATATTGCCAACTACATATCTGTGGTCCAATATGCAGTGTTTGTGCCAAAGTTCATTAATCATCTGTTTTTCATGTGCCGTCAGAGGAGGAAAAGATGTTAAGTTTCTACATAGGTTTTCCTTCCCAGATCTCTCTGCAAGAAGAAAAAGCTATTATAATCTTTGGATGTTTAAGCACAAAAGAAGGAATTCCAGTTGCAATCCAGAGCTGTTCAGGGAAAGCTTGATAACCCATCAGCAATTTCTTAAAAGCATGACGTTTCCAAAACAAAGCTCAATAGAGGGTAAAAAGAAGAAGGAGAGAAAGAAAAAGGGAAATAAATCGGTGCCTCCTCCCCCATTTTCTTGCATTAGGACATTTGCCACAGATTCTTTGTCAAAACAACATGTTGCCAGTAGATTGGATTGGAAGGCAGCCAGCTGTTTGTTTCACACCCCTAAGGGCTCTCAACCCCATACATCTCAGAGCACGTCCTAGCACTCCTGATATTCTTTAAACAGTACAGTAATTGCACACAAGCGTCTCCGTGAGCAGAAGACAGATAATCACAATTACAAATGGCCAGTTTGTGAGCTTTCTTGGCAGCGGACCCTTCTCTGGCTTGTATCTAATTGCTTGAGAAGATTACCGCTTATGTCACATATTAATGGTAGTGTTCAATTCAGAAATTAGGTTAGATGAGTTCCTGCTTGGATGTCCATTCATGGATTTTTTTCTTATACATAAAACAAACTATATGTTAAGCCTCATGAATGTATTTAATTACACTTGGAAGGTTTCTGTATGTGTATGTCAATGATTTGTAATACTCCCGGAGTTGTTTTCTTGTTTTTCGTTTTTGTGGTCTTTTCATTTCTTTTAGTCCTTGCAGTTACACATTTTTGCCCTTAGATGTCACTCACCTCTCATACATCAAAAAGGTCTGTGTGTCAACATTTCTTACTAGGTTTTTCTGATAAATTTGAACAGGTTGATTTGATTTGTGTTTGGCTGATGAGTGTAGCATGTGTATAGTGTGTTAGTAGACGAGGCTGGAATGGGAGAGTATTACTCATATTTTCTAAAATGTTTTGCAGATTGTAAAAGTAATTCGTTTTATGATTTGTTTATGTCTCAAGGTGGACTAGTTTAAACAGCTTTGACTAACTGTAAGGACTCCACCTCAGTGACTGAGCAAGGTTTACACAATAAAATACTAAAGCAGCTCTGGGACTCAATCAGAGCCTTTATGGTACAGTAGAGTAAAATAAATTATATATATATATATATATATATATATATATATATATATATATATATATATATATATGTTAGACACTAACATAAGTGGCAAAATAAATCAGACTGATGTTTTCTGCATTACCTGGTTGCTTCACCACTGATCTGAATAGTTGTTATAATACTGGTTAGTCTATTGCGATTATTTTTTTCCAAACATTATTTAGAAGTGTTAGAGAAAAAGTCATTTTAAATAAAGGTTGTCAAGTTATTGCAAAAGCTTTCCTGTGCTTTCATCCCTTTGTCAAACATTAACACTGGCCAGGCACTGTACAATCAATGTCTCAACATGCTGTAAAACAGCATCATAAATATGAGTTGTATATTATAAAAAAAAAAATGTGTGTGAATAAATGTCATTGTGCATTGGCTATAAATGTGCTCACATACGTAGTAGAGAGTATTTGAAAAACAGAATCGCCCAATATGTTAGCTTCCTTGATATTTCAGATAAGAGATACAAGACTAAGCTTGCAGGCTGCTCGAGTAAAACAGGATCTGAGCACAAACATGACAATACACCTGGCCATATTCACACAGAAAGGAGTGAGAAAAGACATACAAGTTCATGTTACATGAAAAGTTAACTTTAGCTCACCTCAATGTAGGAATGAAGTTCAGAGGCACTGTAAAGAAAGGCATGGCGGTTATTTAGAGGAGATATAAAACATAATCTGAAGCATCCCAAATTCAAAGACATGAGAAATATGGAATATATAATGCGCAATGCTAGATGCCAGCATCTCCTCCTACGTCTGTGCACATTTCTAATGTCTAAACTGTTTCTTGTGTAAACTGTAAGTCTCACTGAATAAGGATGTTGTCTAATAAATAACTAAAATTATAAAAGAGACTGAGAAATGATAAAAAATAAGTAAGTCCTCCCCATGAACTGGAATAAATCACTTCCAATAGTATATGATATAATATACATCAAAGTTAATATAAAATACATGCATTTTCATCACATTATCCAATTAAAGCAAATCTACCTTTAGACTTGCCTTATACAACTGCACTGCCTTTGGTTGTGGCCATCTTGAAGAATCTCTCTTTACTTTTGTTTTTTGGGGGCTTTAAACGTTTCATTTCACACAAAATAATATTTCACTGGCAAATACAAGATTAAATGTTTAATCCCATATGACACAACAATTACATTTTAAGATTATAATAATTGAAAGAACATTAAATACTGTTTTATCTGAAGAAGCTTCTAACATTTTTTGATTTACTATGGTCATGAACAGTTTTTCAATTTTGTTCTGTGTGACCGTGTTCGCTGGCTCTGGAAACTCATGAAATCTATATTTTCAAATACAAAATAGTGCTTTTAAATACCAAGTAAATTCATCATATAAAGTTTAATTTGATTTATTAATCTCATAATTTTATAATTCTTATCAATATTCACCAAGTTTGGTCACCAAATTCCAGAAAAATGGCTTCTTGGGAGGGCCCCTCATAAAGCAATGTTTTGGGGTGACTTCTAAAAATGCTGCTGCACAGTGGCAGCACAAAGTCATACGGAACTCAAGAACAAAAATGTGATAAAAAGGAATATGATGGTAACAACTTTGTGCTTTTGCTGTGAAACAGATCATCCTTCTAAAATGTCCTGTCTTTTTCGTATTTCAAAATACAAGCAAGTGGGCTTAATTGGGTCACTTCCCCTATATCTTGAAATAAAAGCTATGCATTTTCATTTAAGAAACATGTGATATGCAAACTATATAAAGAACGGAAGACTTAGAATCTCAAACCAAATTATTTTGGACTGTAACATTCTAATATTTTAAATTAATCATATTCATTCAGATAAATAGTGCCAAGGTTAGCATTAGGAATCCATTAAACATATTCTGCCTTTTTAAGAGATCATGTTAATTTGTATTTGAATGTCATATTTGTTACAAATACACTAAAATCTTGCCTGCTCACAAGATACCCAGAATGTATTTTTGTGTTTTGAGAACACAACAAAAAAAATCGGATGCATTAGTCTTGGAATAAATAAATGAATTAACAGAAAAGTGAAAAGGCAATGATACAATAAATGTTCCTGGAGTTTCATGTGTTTATACCCTCACCTAAAGGATTATTAGGAACACCATACTAATACTGTGTTTGACCCCCTTTCGCCTTCAGAACTGCCTTAATTCTACGTGGCATTGATTCAACAAGGTGCTGAAAGCATTCTTTAGAAATGTTGGCCCATATTGATAGGATAGCATCTTGCAGTTGATGGAGATTTGTGGGATGCACATCCAGGGCACGAAGCTCCCGTTCCACCACAACCCAAAGATGCTCTATTGGGTTGAGATCTGGTGACTGTGGGGGCCAGTTTAGTACAGTGAACTCATTGTCATGTTCAAGAAACCAATTTGAAATGATTCGACCTTTGTGACATGGTGCATTATCCTGCTGGAAGTAGCCATCAGAGGATGGGTACATGGTGGTCATAAAGGGATGGACATGGTCAGAAACAATGCTCAGGTAGGCCGTGGCATTTAAACGATGCCCAATTGGCACTAAGGGGCCTAAAGTGTGCCAAGAAAACATCCCCCACACCATTACACCACCACCACCAGCCTGCACAGTGGTAACAAGGCATGATGGATCCATGTTCTCATTCTGTTTACGCCAAATTCTGACTCTACCCTCTGAATGTCTCAACAGAAATCGAGACTCATCAGACCAGGCAACATTTTTCCAGTCTTCAACTGTCCAATTTTGGTGAGCTTGTGCAAATTGTAGCCTCTTTTTCCTATTTGTAGTGGAGATGAGTGGTACCCGGTGGGGTCTTCTGCTGTTGTAGCCCATCCGCCGCAAGGTTGTACGTGTTGTGGCTTCACAAATGCTTTGCTGCATACCTCGGTTGTAACGAGTGGTAATTTCAGTCAAAGTTGCTCTTCTATCAGCTTGAATCAGTCGGCCCATTCTCCTCTGACCTCTAGCATCAACAAGGCATTTTCGCCCACAGGACTGCCGCATACTGGATGTTTTTCTCTTTTCACACCATTCTTTGTAAACCCTAGAAATGGTTGTGCCTGAAAATCCCAGTAACTGAGCAGATTGTGAAATACTCAGACCGGCCCGTCTGGCACCAACAACCATGCCACGCTCAAAATTGCTTAAATCACCTTTCTTTCCCATTCAGACATTCAGTTTGGAGTTCAGGAGATTGTCTTGACCAGGACCACACCCCTAAATGCATTGAAGCAACTGCCATGTGATTGGTTGGTTAGATAATTGCATTAATGAGAAATTGAACAGGTGTTCCTAATAATCCTTTAGGTGAGTGTATATCTATGTGTTTTATCAAAGGAAATGCATTGTTCAAATCTCTATTTACACAGCTATAGCTCACGTTATTTTCTTGACCATATATCTTGTTTAACCAGTTTGATTGGGCCTGACTTCATACCCGAATTGGAAAACTCAATCGTAACACAACAAGCAACAGAAAAGAAGAAAACCGGCATGTTAGCATTCCACTGGGTATTGCCTTCTCCGCTGTTTTGCTTTGAAGCAAAATGTACTAATGCTGCCACTCCTGGGAGAATCGACACTCTTAGTTTGTCTTGTGCAAAGAAAGGGCTGACTGCTATAGGTTGTGTATTTCCACTCCAGGGGTTTTATTCACATTTGTTGTACAACAAAGCAGACCTGGGATTAGAAAAAAAATGATGTCACTCTTATAAACACTAACTAAAGCCTATTTATTCTTCCAAATTCAGACCCTGTTTTGGTAGGCCTTTGATCAGTTACTGTGCCACTGGCTGACATTACCTCAGCAAGCTCCAATTTTGTTTAGCTGTTTTATGTGGAATATTTCAAATAATTTTAATTTGAAAAAATTTGGAAAAAACAGCACACCGTTGAAAGGACATTTACCCACTTGACTCGAGAAAAGTATTTGATCAATACATACTACCAGTGCTCAGTTATGGCTGTGAAACCTGGTCACTAAATGCAAAAATGTTACAGAAACTGTGAAGCACAAAGAAGCATAGAAAGATGTATTTTTGGAATAACAAGAAGACCCTGAAGACCCAGGAACAAATTAAAATATTTAACTGAAAGAGTTAAAATGGCAATGGGCTGGGCACATTGTAAGAATAGATCAAAGATGGACAAAGGAAGTTATTATATATTATATCCCAAGAGATGAAAAAAGACCCAGAAGACGACCACATAAAAGATTAAATCATACACTTTGCAGGCGTGACATGGAAAAGAGAAGCCGTAGTTCGAGGCAAGTGGAAATATCTTGGGGAGCCTTCATCCAGCAGTGGATCGATATGAGCTGATGGTGATATATATATACATGTAATATATATATGTAATGTTTTCATATAAAATTCAGTGAAAAAATATATTAAATGTGAAAAATATTTAAAAGGAACCGCACCCTTGAAAAGCCTATTAGCACATGGCTTGAAAGCAGAATAATTATCGTTCGATAGCTGATACAGTAATTTTTTGCCCTATTGGCACAATACCAATAGGTGGCCGATTGATCGGTATATCCCTAATCAGAGGGTAATAGAGGAAATAACTGTATTGCCATTCCCATGTTAGTGGGGATTAAATTTGAAAGGAGGAATTCCCTGCGAGCCAGAGCCGGGTGGACAGACAAGTGTCCACAAATCATGCTCCTTTTTCTGAAGCACCTGTGCAGACTTCCAACAGCCCCAACAGCCCCGGCCCCAACCCCAACAACCAGCACACCAGCGAGATAAACTGCCTCTGCAACTGCAACAATTCCATGTGATGGAAATTAGTCTCAGATAATATAAACATACAATTGTAATTGGTTAGGTTAGTTATTTGAGGTCTGAATTCAATAATCTATCAAATATTAAGTGCTTAATCAATATAATTTGAAGTATTTACTGTTAAAAATCACGTGGCCTTATTTGGGACACATGAGTTTAAAGGGTACATATGTACCTTATAAGCCCACTCCAGACTTTAACTTATTTCATTGCAAAAGTGAAATTTAATGTAGTAAATTTATAATAAAATCTACAAGTGTTTAGATGATAGATTAATTGTTGATTTAATACCCACTTTATTGGGAAGAAATTCACATATTTATAGGAAAACATGTAAAACTTAAATTTTGGTGGGCTTAATTGGGTCACTTTCCCCTACACAGTTGTTTGAGCATGAATTATCATAATTTCCAAGATTATTAATAGATCTACACCCTGAATTCAAAACCTGTTTAAAATGTGGTTTCTATTCTTCTCACCTCAACTTCCTTTTTTATGTGAAAGCTATGTATATTCATGCATGCATGCATCTATTTTGTTAATTTGCTCAATCTCAAATTGGTATATATTTTAATGCATAAAGTATTTATTTTCTATCAGTGAATTAGGCATCATCTGTGCCAAATTTTAAAAAGTGCATTCCCAAGGGATGTTTGCTTATTTCACAGCTCACCATTTTATTCCTAAACAAGGCATTTCACAGGCAGTCATTATAGGCCATTATCCTGACATGTTCTTTGTCCTCTACCTCCACCCCAGCCCTGCAGCACAGTGGAAGAGCAGACAGCCTCTCTCATGGGAACAGGGATGGGTGCATCTCAACACAGTGAAGAGTTAGGCTATACACATGTTTTTACAGAAAAGACCTGCAAAGAAACTGTTTATAGAGAATGTTATTATATTATTAATGTTAACTTGTTGCCACATCCCAAACTCTTGTGAATTACTTTTGTCTATATATAATACTAAATACCTGATAAAGTGCTTAAATGTATCCACTAACAATATGATTGCAGAAGGATTGAGCTTCCTATGACTGTACCTCCACTGGAGCAAACCGGAACAAAAGCTATGAGCAATCGCCTGCAAACAACTGTAAAGACAACTCACACAGTTTTGAATAATGACACTGTCCTGCACACTATAATTAGATAAAAAATAATTGTACTATTGACATCTGTTTAGAATTGTACAAGTAGAAGATGCTGGTAATAGGGTTTTGAGCATTATTATACTTAAAATATTCTAGATTTAGAACAGGATTTACAAACATGGACATTTTTTTACCAATTAATTTGTTTTATTGTAAAATAAATTTATATTTGTATACTGTACAATGTTTACTTTTCCATTATGCAAAAATAAGATACATAAAAAAGGCATACTAGAATATAAAAATGTACATAAACTATTAAATGTCCTCATATATTTCATTCATGAGTGTATTAAAAACTAAGTTCACAGAACAGTAATGGGTGCTTGAAGAAAGTAAAATGTTTATCAGTAAAAATAAATATTTAAAAATGTGTAACAGCTTACACAAGATACTAACACACAGCGAGAATAGGCGGTAAATAAATACATTTGCTGTGATTGGAGCTGCATCTTAAAATTAAAATTGTATCTAAATAAAATTAACAAGAGCTGCCCAATGACAGATGATGGTCATACGTTTTAATCTCCTTTGTTTTTGTGGGTCATATACACCATATATACCATCACCCCGATCACATCTTACTACAGAGCCACGTTTGCGCCCCTTATCCTGACAGCAATCATAATACGAGATCCTAAAATGTGTAGGCAGGTAAAATTCAGTGCATAATCAACCAAACCAGGAATGCGATTCTACAGACAGCTCAAATCATCAGCAGCTACTTGTCCGAGTGTTACTCGAGTCTGATGTATAAATGTTACTCTTCTTTGAATACTTCATCGAGCTGAAGGACACCCTCATTTGCTCCACAGTGCGGGCACTCCTGCACAACAGGGTGTTTTTCACACTGTCTCTATATTCTTTTGAAACAAAGTAATACACAAAGGGATCCAGGCAGCTGTTCATGCTGGCAAGGCAGAGGGAGACGATGTAGAACCCATAGCCATTGTTAACCATGCCCTGTCTGAGCAGGGAGTAGTGGATAATCAGCAACAGGTTGCTGGGGGTGAAACACACCAGAAACATGACGAGGGTCGTGATGATCAGCACCACAGCCTTCCTGCGCTTCTTACCGATGTTCTCATCAGTCATGGAGTCAGTCAGGGTCTTCAACAGCTTGACATAAGATGCTATTATCACCATGGCAGGTACTAAAAAACCCAAAATACCCATGGTAATGAAGTACCCAAAGGGATGGTGTATGTCACCTAGTTTGTTGACGTCATGGCAGGTGGTTATGTTTGGATTACTGAGCTTCACAGTCTGGTCATAGAGGTACAGAGGAGTCGTGCTCACCCAGATGAGAATCCATATGGTGATGGAAACACCCACTGCAATCTGGTTATTCTTTCTCTGGTGGGACAGGGGATGGACAATGACCCAGTACCTCTGCACACTGAGGCAGGTGATGAAGAGAATGGAACTGTACATGTTACCATAGAAAAACCCCACCAGCACCTTGCAGAGACCCTCGCCGTAAATCCAGTTATTCCCATTGAGGTGGTAGGCAATCTTCAGAGGAAGCCAGATGACAAACAGCAGGTCCGAGATGGCCAGGTTGGCCATGTAAATTGCAGCCGGGTGCTTCTTCTTTGTTCTGAAGAGGAAGACCCAAACGGCCATCGCATTGGTGGGCAGACTGACACAGAACACAAAGATGTAGACAACCGGGAGGAAGACTGTGGTCACTTTACTTTGAAACGTTTCCTGGGCGTTCTGGTCCACTTGAAAGGTGTCTTGCTGATTCGGATCAGCTGTGGCAAGAAATCCTCGTCCTTTAGGACCTGCAATAATAGAAACTGGTGGTTTACACACTTAAAAAACATTCACTGACATCAAAAGAGATACCCAAGCACAACAAAAGTAATCATAAAAGGTACCCTTTTGTACACATGTATAATTAACCACTTAAATGTGTCTGTAGAAATTCAGTCTTCTCTGAGGGGTGGGAGAAAAATCACTGTACACCCATACTAGGTGGGAGAATTAGTAAGTAAAGCTACTTGTGTAACCTTTTCAGAGTCATTTTCAAATATAAACTGACATTATTAAACAAACTACTGCAAAGGATAGCATCAATATTGGATACCATAAAGTATAGCGGACTATAGACTACAAACACTTGGTCGCAGTCTATAGTATACTGTAAATTAATTTTAAAAAACTTGTAATGATTAGTAGTATAATGTTTTAAAAAACAAAATGTAAGTTGCCTTGAATAAAGGTGACTTAAAAATACATATTATTATTAATAATAGCAGCTAACAGGACAATGTGATTCAACAAGATCAACCAAGAGGGACTGTTAATGTTAAGGCAGATCAACAACCTTCAACAGGAGAGTGTCCTCCTGTACATTTATACTGTCCAACAAAACACGGACAGCCGCGAAACCTTCACCTTGGTTGGAGGACTGCGCTCTGATTACATTTCATCGTTTTTCAAGGCTGTTCGTACAGTGACCGCACTAATAATACTCATTAGTACAAAACAAGACAGCGGTTTCTACCTGCTGCGAAACAACCCTGCGCTTTCGAAGTGCTGCGTGTGTTTCTGACTAGTAATGACCAAGCAAAAAAGACAGAAGAAGAAGAAGAAAGGACACTAGGAAACAGGCGGCGTTTCAAAAGCGCACTATTCACAACGTATACGCGAGAACTCACCTTGTTGAGAACTGCAGGTGATCTGGCAGGCCAGCAAGATGACTACGTGAACGAATCTTTTCGAAGCCATTGTGAAAAGCAGTCGCTTAACCTTGCACTTTGCAGAGGAGGACGGGTGCGGCGCCGCGTCCAGTTCCCGCGGAGGACTGAAGGTGCGCCGCCGCAGCCCCGGGTTCAGCACCTGCGTGACGTCACCGCCGCGTGACCGCCGCCTCGAGGCCAGGTTTCGCTCGAGAGTGCGCGAGTTTCTGTGCGCGCGGTGACTGTGCGGCGGCCTGTAGTGCGTTTTAATTCAATCACACGTTTAAGGTGCAGCTGTTAAACTAGCGAAACCGATCTACTTACAGTGACTTGTCGTTAACAGTGGGACGAGGGTAGCATTTCATTATCCCAATGAGACCTGATATACTTGTATAGCAGTTAGACACATTTCAGGTTGGACAGGGTTATTACACGTGGTTTGCCGCTTGTTCTCTAGTCAACTCTCCATAATCACTCCTGATCTGTGCAACTCTATTTTAAAAAACATCTGCGAGAACCCGGAAGGGGATGTTGAAGATGGGTGAATGCAATGTTTAGTCGCCGTTCACAACACAAATAAAAACCTCCTAAACGCCCTATATATAACTTTTGTAAATGCAGAGAGTGGTACACGACCCTTTTCCACCAGATAGTCTCATTTACGTAAGTATTTGTTTGTCAAAGCTGTTTTCCAAGCTATGCTAGGAATCATATAATCGTTTTTATTTATTATGGAATCTGTTTAAAATTTAAGGTACCGTAATATGCGCAATCTTCATTTTATTTTGATGCATTTTTTTATATAAATGGACGAATTGCACTTACTTCATATGCAGTTTAAGTATGCACAATGAAACGAATGCATTAGGGTCCTTGTTGCACAAGAAAAAGAAAAACTGAATTGTTGCAATGCTTGTATGGATTGCTCTTTATATAATAAGTGCACTATTTCCAACCATGCATTTGGATAAAGTCCTTAAACATAAAACAAATAAAAAAATGTGTAACCTTTAAATTGAATCTTTTCAGTTTATTTTATTACAAATAAAATGCCATCCTTAATGTATAAAACAAAATCACCAATTTTTTGCATTTTAATTACACAAGCAATAGTGATATAAAATAATAAGCATATCTATATACACATACATACATATTAAATGTTTTTCTGGTAACGTGTGCATTTTGCAAAGAATAACCACCATATAAAGGAAGAGTGCATGAAGAACAACAACACCAAAAATAACAAATGTGTAGTGTAAATATATATAGTACACCAGAGAATTAAGGGAAATAAATCACAGGCAGTGCATCAAGAGCTTAGCATGCTATATAAAAATACAGGGCTTCGGAGCCGTTGCCTTCAAAGAGAAAACAAAGTGAAATATAAAACTCAGATCCATAGACTTCCAAAATACCTCCTAAATAAAAACAAACACAAATGAGCCATCTTATCAGCAACTGCTACTCTGTGTACCCGTGTCAGTGGAGTAAACATTATTCTTCTTTGAATATTTCATGGAAGTGAAGGAGATTCTCATTCTTTCTACAGTCCGGTTGCTCCTGCAGATCAGAGTATTTTTCACATTCTCCCGGAACTCATCAGAGACAAAGTAATACACAAAGGGATCCAGGCAGCTGTTCATGCTGGCAAGGCAGAGGGAGACGATGTAGAACCCATAGCCATTGTTAACCATGCCCTGTCTGAGCAGGGAGTAGTGGATAATCAGCAACAGGTTGCTGGGGGTGAAACACACCAGAAACATGACGAGGGTCGTGATGATCAGCACCACAGCCTTCCTGCGCTTCTTACCGATGTTCTCATCAGTCATGGAGTCAGTCAGGGTTCTGAACATTAAGATATAAGCCACCATGCACAGTACAGCTGGAATGAAAAATGCAAAAATACCCATGGTGATAAAGTACCCAAATAGATTATTTATGTCCGCTTGTCTGTTGACGTCATGGCAGGTGGTTATGTTTGGATTACTGAGCTTCACAGTCTGGTCATAGAGGTACAGAGGAGTCGTGCTCACCCAGATGAGAATCCATATGGTGATGGAAACACCCACTGCAATCTGGTTATTCTTTCTCTGGTGGGACAGGGGATGGACAATGACCCAGTACCTCTGCACACTGAGGCAGGTGATGAAGAGAATGGAACTGTACATGTTACCATAGAAAAACCCCACCAGCACCTTGCAGAGACCCTCGCCGTAAATCCAGTTATTCCCATTGAGGTGGTAGGCAATCTTCAGAGGAAGCCAGATGACAAACAGCAGGTCCGAGATGGCCAGGTTGGCCATGTAAATTGCAGCTGGGTGCTTCTTCTTTGTTCTGAAGAGGAAGACCCAAACGGCCATCGCATTGGTGGGCAGACTGACACAGAACACAAAGATGTAGACAACCGGGAGGAAGACTGTGGTCACTTTACTTGTCAGTACTATTTGGGCAGTTGTGTTCACTAGAACTCCATCAGATGAATCAAAGCCAATTAAGCCTCGGTCATATTGTAAAGAATCTGAAAGAGAATTGAAAGGAAAAAAAAGTTAAAATGCTTGCTCTTTCACATCACAGTACTAACGATAGATGGACACAACAGTCAGGTTTCTGACTCAAGAACAGGTTTAACAGTGGAGTAAGTCATTCACATTTTAAGCATGAAATGTGTAAAGTGTATACATTACTTAGACATATAGTTAGAAAGGGTGTTTCTCTGGTTTAAACAGTCAAATGAACCTTGCTACAGTATGGCAAATATGATTATGCATTCACAAACCTATATCTAAATATCACACTTATTTCAATATACAAATCATTACCAATACAAAACCTTAAAGTTTTATTTTTATTATGTATAGTGTGGCTTATTTATTGTGTTTTGTGAATCCCATCATATTGCACAATGGAAACTCAAGTCAGGCCTAAAAGGGGAGTGTAAAATTAATGGTTACAAAACTGTATGATCTTTAACCTGTAATTGGGTAATAGATTACATTCTTACAGCAGTGAATTCTAATTCATCCACATCTGAATGCATTTATGTTGGGGGGAGGGGGGGGGGGTTTATTTTTGCTCTCTGACCCAAAAAGAGGAAAATGCTAGTTATTAAAATATCACCCAATCATCATGACTGTTTTAGGGAAGTGTATCTAAACCACTCTTTGACCGCATCGATACATTAAGACCCAGAATAGCTCGGACTATCCACTTTTAGACTGGGTAGATAATCTAGGTCTGTGAAACCAGCTGTAAAACACAGTCATCATCCTCCAGTTGTACATCTCAGTGTCCAATGTAGTAGTAAAAGCTGCAAAAGAAAACTGTTACTGAAATAAATACGCAATACAAAAACGAGTATTGAGACGCGCATTCATAGATATCCTTGGCTTGTAGTGCCAGATGCGTGCGATTGATTCATCATACAATGGGAACAAAAGGAAGGACGGAAACTCATCCGTTTGTCTCAGTTACTAGGCGTTACCTTTGGTAGATTTAAGTATACGAAATGTTAACATACGTCGGGCTACAGACAGTTATATACAGGCAAACGGATTAGAAATGAACAACACGATTTTTAGTTTTAAATCTAGCCTTTTTGTACAACACTAAACCCAGAGGGTAATACAATACAGATCTTACCGTTGTGAGACATGATGAATGGCACTTTACTCGTTGAAAGCTGCATCTTATTGCTGTAGTTTCTATCTGCTTAGCCACTGCTGTAATGCTGATCATAATGATAGTCCAGGTATTGGTCTAGCTGCGGAGCCCCCCCACATGACAGGTGCTTTACTACCTGGGCCACGCCACTTCCTTATGACCACACACATCACTATCAGTTTCGTCATTTAGTTTGTGAAATGTCTTAACTTCAGGGCAACTAAAGATCTCACCCCTTCAGACTACATTGCCATCTGGTGATACCTATTCATAAACAATAACAACTGTTTTGTGTTTAAGTATTATTTTAAACAGTGAAATCGACAGGGTGATGTTGTCCCTTTTGATCTTACTTAAGGTGAAAATGACCTGCAGTCCTGATCAGAATGAAGTTCCCACATTTTTGTTAATTGGTGATGTAAAATATGCTTGATAGGGTGACGTCAGAGTGGAGACTTAATTTGATCTGATTTCCACTTCTAACTGCTTTTTGGCGTCTATCAAATTGTGCAAGCAATTAAAGGTTATTTATTTATTTATGTGGTTATTTATTAATGGTTAACACATTGGACACTTGAATTTCTCATTCATCTTTTTAACTGATAGTGACAAAACAGTACAAAGAGGTCTAAGCCAGAGGTCAGTTCACAGTGCAGCCTCCAGAACATGGTCCATGGTTCCTGGAAGGAAACTGGCTTACCCTCTCTGTTCACATCACTTACACTTTCAGAACTGGGAAGAGCAGTTCACTCTTTCCTTTTCAGATAACAGTAAGCTGAATTGACTAATGTGGTCAGGTTCAATAGAAGACAGAAGACACTGCAGACTTACAGGATCTGGGCTTGGGACCCCTGTAAAGCAGCTATCATTTGCAGCTCTATTCCTTTTTCAGAAAATAGATTATACTTTTAACTATGTTTATTCTGAACCTTTTTTTATTCTGAAACCACTGATGTAATATCAGTGAGACTGGGACTTTGGGATGCCCCGTCGCATTGTGTGAATGAGATCAGCAATCCTGTGTGGTATTGTCACTGAGAGTTAATTTAAACCCTGGCATGAACACACATATGTGGCCTGTAGTTATTCTGAGGTGCATAATCATGGGTTTCAGAAAGTTTGCCATGAAACAAATGACACAGACATGCAGAACTCACCCAATGCAGGAGATATACTGATATCTTTGTAGCAATCTCAAACTGAACCAAAAGGCAGTAGTGATGTCAAAGATACTGCACCCAGCAAAGGACTTTAAATGTGTTTGTGGGATAATCCAGATGATCAAATATATTATTGATATATTTGGGAGTATTTCTAAAGGAACTGCTTACAGTTACAAACAATTACCATTGCCACTGAAGGGAAAAGGTTGATTTTTGATTGCTACTGAATACAGCTGGAAAAATAAGTATCAGGACTTTTTAAAATCACAAATGTTTTGCAGGTTTTTGAAGCGCAAATGAAATCCACAAGACTAATCATGGCCACAAATGGAAAATTAATCAAAACAAGCTTTGCCTTCAGAACAGGGTGTCAATAATGAAATAAGAGCCCATGAGCTCAATGTAATGCAGTAACAGTGCATGTGTGTGTAGCATCACACACACTGATGGTAAAGAGTACCTTTAAAGAGCTTCTGCACTGGTCTGCATTGTGGCAGGACAGCTAGGCCTGCAATCTTTCATAGTCTCACAGAATTTAAAATCAAAGTTGAAATGCTGGAGCTTTACTATAATAACATTACAAATGCACAGGTATAAGTAGTTCTTCCAGGCAATTAAATATAAAACCACTAACTTAATGGAATAAGAAATGAAGGACCAGTGTTTTAATTGCACATAAAATTCAGATTATTATTTCATTTTAAATATTGTTCATGTGAACTGGTATAAATCTTATTATCTGTACAATTTTCATGTTTGCTTACTTTGTTTCTTCCCCTGAATTAGAGTAGAATACATTTTTGTGTTTCCCTATGGTAAATTATAGTTAGATTATGAAAATGCACTAACTGCAGCAGAAACAATATTATTCGAAAGGCTTACCTGAATGGCACACAGCAGGAGGGAATCACACAACACATATATGGGTTATGCAAGGGCAGGGTCCAGGTTTCATTTCATTCTATCAATACTGGGGGGGACAATTGTGCAAAGGAAGGAACTGAATCACAGAAAACTTTTTTTGCATGATTAGTACACTGGTTTCTCTGACAGAAGGATCTTTTCGTTCTAGAGTTATGCCCCCAGTCTTTTGTCTATATAGTGGTACTTAATGTTTGGTCAACAGAAAAGTCATTTCAATGTGCTCACGAGGGTGTGGAGAAACCAGAGCAGGGTGGAGGAGGAGCTGGTTATGTGTGGTATCAGCAATAAGATGCAAGGCTTTAAGCTTGCTCAAGCTCACAAGCTCTCTTGCAACACAAAACTGAGATATTATCTTCTGGAGGCTGCTTTTTGTCTGGTAGATTATCAGTGATCTTTTTGTCAGATGTTTTTATGATTGTTGTTGTTATGATTTGTTCATGTTTTTGCAAATGCATGTGAGTGTTTAACACATTGGCCCACCACAAATTAATAATAAATATATTCCAAATATGGAACCACATGCCAAACCACTACGTTCAGTTTTGCAGTAGACATGTTTGCTTAGGGACCTCTGTTCAATGTGCCAAGCCTATTCTTTGCCTGCCTGAAGTCTGTGCTTTTGCTCTCCAGTTTTTAACTAATCTGTTTTTCTGAATGGAGGAATGCAGAGAATGTCAAGGACTTTTCCTTCTCTGGTAAGTCACAGTTATGGCTGAACAAGTTTGTGCAAGCTTTTCTAGTTGACTGTATATGTGAAGCAAGTGAACAGTGGTTAAACTTCTGAAAAATTGCCTAAGGATGTCAACCGAAAGGGTGACAATTGCATAATTGTTTAAACTGCCAAGTGGGTAAGCAATTTGTTTTTATTCATAGACCAGCAGAGCAAAGGTGCCATCTGCTGGATATTTGTTTACACATCTGTCCTTATCAAGTCTATCCAGTTTGCTTTTATTAAATCAAACTGAAAGTTTTTATCTTTTTTTCAGCATTTATCATTGTTTTTATGAGAAAGGGGTGCATGTAAGTACTGTGCAAAAGTTTTAGGCAAGTGTGAAAAAATGCTGTAAAGTAAGAATGCTTTCAAAGATAGAGATGTTATTAGATTATATTTATCAATTAACTAAATGCAAAGTGAGTGAACAGAAGAAAAATGTACATCAAATCCATATTTGAGTGACCACCCTTTGCCTTCAAAACAGCATCAATTCTTCTAGGTACACTTGCACAAAGTCAGGGATTTTGTAGGCATATAGTCAGGTGTCTGATTAAACAATTATACCAAACAGGTGCTAATGATCATCAATTCAATATGTAGGATGAAACACAATCATTAACTGAAACAGAAGCAGCTGTGCAGGAGGAATAAAACTGGGTGAGGAACAGCCAAACTCAGCTAACAAGGTGAGGTTGCTGAAGACACTTTACTGTCAAAAGTCATACACCATGGCAAGACTGAGCACAGCAACAAGACACAAGGTAGTTATACTGCATCAGCAAGGTCTCTCCCAGGCAGACATTTCAAGGCAGACAGGGGTTTCCAGATGTGCCGTCCAAGCTCTTTTGAAGAAGCACAAAGAAACGGGCAACGTTAAAGACCGTAGACACAGTGGTCGGCCAAGGAAACTTACTGCAGCAGATGAAATACTGTTTTATTAGATAGAGTATTTTACATTACAATAAAAAAACAATCAAAACAAATTTTAATACTTAAAAATCAATTCTTAAAATCACTTAAAAATTTTAAAATCTTAGTGATTAACGTAAACAAAATACTGAACTTCAAATAAACAAGTGCACAAAACAATAAAACAAACGTGATTAAAGCAAAAACTGCAAACCAACAAAGAAGGTCAAATACATTGAAATTAACTGAAAATGCACCGGACAAATCAAGAAAGAATTAAAATGATAAAAAACAAACCAAAACAGTCCGATGCATTTTAAATGAAATCCAAACGGTCAATGTATTTGACAAAAAAAAAAATAGAACATAACAACCAAAAGAAACAAACAAAACAAGTGCTTTTAAAAACAACTAAATCTTTAAAAAAGAGTTAAAATTCGATTTTTAAAATTCATTTTAAAAAGCAATCATTCGTAAAAGGGTTAAAAGATCTTGGACTCGGGCTCCAGCAGGGGGGATGGCTGTCCCCGGAGGTGGGTCCCATCACGGGATCCTGAGCTCCCGCACATCTTGAAGGTGCCAGTTCTTAAAGGCTTCCTCCTTGCCCCTCTGATGGACCTCCAGATTGACGTAGTCCCTAATAAGTACCATGCAGCAGATGAAAGACATCATGCTTACTTCCCTTCGCAATCGGAACATGTCCAGCAGCGCCATCAGCTCAGAATTGGCACCCATCTACTGTGCGGAGAAGTCTGGTCAGAAGTGGCCTTCATGGAAGACTTGCGGCCAAAAAGCCGTCCCTCCGACGTGGCAACAAGGCCAAGCGACTCAACTGTGCACGAAAAGGCGGCCTAAACGAAATGCATGCCGGGAATAAACAAATCTGCTCAAACAAACCAGTGACGCAGGACATTAAGTCTGCTTAGGTGTGTGCGCTGTGTTTATAATCACAACTTATTTTATATATATATATATATATATATATATATATATATATATATATGCTATTGATCGGTTCTATATTTTCTTTGAAAGTAATTTTAACCCTTTGCGGCTTAAGCTCTCTAATATAATCAAAAATGTGCTGGTTCAATGGGGAATCTAATTCATATATTTACCTTTTCAAATGTCTATCTGCGGTTCTGCACGTCTAAAAGTGCGGTTATACAATTCACCCGAAAGCGAAGCACCTTTATTAGGACATCTGCATTAAATCACAAGAAATCGTGTGCATTAGTGTGCAACCGTTTCTGCACACAGGCCGGCGCTACCTACAGGCGGGCAGGCAATTGCCAGGGCCTCCGCAACCGTAACATCCCTATACGCGAGTCCAGGTCCCACGCATTATGGGGGTCGCGGGGAAAGAGCTGAACAGGTGAAAAGTCAAGATGAGACGAGAAATCCCCGAGGGCATCTGCCGCCCTGCTGAAATCGCACTGGATTTTCCTCCACTTACACACATTAAAACACACTGTACTGTACGGCTCACACGGGTGGAAACGGGGTGTCCGTTATTGGATTCTCCTGATCTCCAAACAACGAGTCGTCCGCGACCTGCACGCCTCACAACAGTCCGCGGCACTGAAATCTGTGATCCCGTTCACATTTGGGCCGGCCTAAATCTCAAATGTGAACGGGTGCTGGGCGCACACCAAAAGTGTGGTGCAACTGATTCCACCGCAGGCAGACATTCAGTCAATCCCAGAGGAGTCTGTGGTCTTATAATCACATCTGCAATTACAGGGCATATGTTGTTCTGGAAAAACCATGAGCACATTCTTTGCAGTTTTGTCAATGCAGTGTATTTCATTTTTAATAACCTCATAATGTAAAATAAGGTGAGCCGATTGGATAATACTATATATTTAATATATTTTGCAGTCAAAGATTGTAGTAAATCTCATGAGGCCTAGAACGGAACTATCCTGTAATCAAGCAAAGATTAAATTATAACATTTCTGGAAAGACTGCTTTTTTCCCCCCGTTTCTGCTGTTCATGGACGTCTTTCCTCTGCAAATAATCTGTCTAGGTTTATCGCACTTTGCTAGCAGATGCAGAGGCTCCTGTTATGTCACCTTTCGTTCTTGGACTGTTTGCTTCTCAGCACTGCCTTGAAGTTCTGGGAAGGACACAGTGTTTATATTGGAATTGAGGTTTAATGGGTAATCATGGAACATGTTATGTTCTTGTCAGTTACAAATATATCACTTCATATTCCAGCACTGACTGCCTCTTGTGTGTGGATTTTTTACATAGAGGGGTGATGTTTTGTAAAATTCAGTAAAAACAATGATAACATCTTCCCAGCACAGTTCCCAGTCAACTTGTTTGTCTTCCTGAGGAGATTACAATCCCCCTTTCACCAAGACTCCTCACGCTGTCATTTCAAGGCTAAATGAATCTGCAAATCAACATCCCACTGGTTAACAATGGTAGGATGTTACAGTCATGCTGCAGCAGACTTGGTTACCAATTTGCAGAGCTCAATTGTGTGTGTGTGTGTATATCTATATATATATTTGCAAACACATCTGAAGAACTGCAACTTCAATTTCAAGAACTCTCAGATGCAAGCAGGAAAATTGATGGATCTTATCAGTTGTATGAAAAGTATTGGAAAGATGCAGATAATATGAGCTTCCTCGGTGCCTGGGCTATACTGACTATGAGAAAACATTTTATTCAGTATATAGAAACTCAGTCATCTGCGCTCTAAGATATAAAACATTTATGGGAACCTATATAACTCTTTGCCATGAGAAAACGTTTTCTGTTTGCCACGTAACAATATTTCCAAGAAGGCCACAATTATTACAACATTTATCATCTTCATATTTTTTTTCCAGTATTTCAGTTTCCTTTTTAATCAGTCTTGAGATTTGCTTGCAGAAACAAATGTTGATCCAGATAATATTTTATATATATTTGCATAAATCAATCAAGACACAACTGCATGTACACATACTGCACAGGTAAAGAAAACATTGTACATTTCTTACTTATCCTTTCTAAAAAATGTATTTTATGGCCTAAAAGTCCAGCTGTGTTCACAATAGGAGCTGTATCCACCCTGAAGTGAGCAGTAGGTATTATGTTGTAATCAGTATTGCAGCATAAAACATTGTCATATTAGGCAGTCTTCCGCTGTTATTGATTTACAATTATGACTAACAATGTGTGCCTTGACACATTCCTTGCTCAAAAGCCTGGGTTTATATTTGAAAGGTAAAACACGCAATGGTCCCCAATGAGACTAATTTGACAGGAAATGTGTGACTCTATGAGCAGAGGTGCCACTTATGGCTCCAACCCTGATATGATTCATTATGACAATCCCTTGTATTTCTGACATGACACTATGAAAGCAGCACCAGACCCTTAATCCATGCCTCCCACAGTGCAGTTACTAGATATGCAAACCTCTTTGGTATGTTCCAGGTTCAGTGTTCAAATACATTTCAGAGGTTTTCCATGGGATCAAGATATGGACGCTAAGCAGGAAGTAAATGTTTTCAGTGCTGTTCTCTCTGAACCACAGTTCCACCCATGTGACACAACAACATTGTGTTGTTTGATGTACGTACACTCACCATAAAACTTAATCAATGCTGGCTGTGCCGAATGTCATCATATGAACAGAAGGTCACAGGGGCTTTCACAACAGCCAATCTGTACACAGCACAGGACCTCAGAACAACTCAGATCCAACAGTGTGGCTTGACAAACATGTTCAGCAAAAAAAGGATACATGCTTAAAAAACAAATAACATGATTATTCGGTTTTATAAGCAGGATTGAAAGAGATTTCCAGTGCCCCTGAACACCACAGTAACTTTTTAATTTTTTTTATTAAGAGTCCATCTTATATGTAATGCCCTAATTATAAAATAATACACAACATACAACTTAAAGAAACGAAAGACACTGCAATTTGTCAATAACCTTTGGTTATTAATTTATGCAGATTACATGTTACAAGAATTTAAATGAAGAACAAGTAGATTAAACACCCATGTTTACAATGAAAAACACACATAAAGTTACTAGTAAGATTAAACTGATCCTTCTCTCTCTATAAACTGTGTAATCATGGAAAATGTTTACTTTTAAACATTTAACAAAATGTTCATTTGCCCTTTTCAAATAATGGAATTATCATTATTGTAGCTGATAATATTACAATTCAATCTATATGTTAAAGAGGAGATAAAGAATATACATTTTTGTGTGTCTTGAAATAAGAACAAATGTTGCAATAATCAAATACTTCAGAGGAATCTGCAGATGTTTTTCCTCAACTATATAGCACATCATATGCTCATCGAATAGACAATGTTTTACTAGACATGGCCACAATATATTTTGGTAAAATTGAAGTACAATATCTGTAATTGTATAAAATGAATTAAGCATTTGAATACAAACTAAGGCTGACTTTAGCATTCAGTATAGTTTGACTTGCTTTCCTAAAACATTAACCAAAAGCTCCAAAGCAGGCCAGCCTGTTTGTATGTGAAGTAAAGCAAGACATATGTGCAAACATGCATGATTATCAATTAACAAACACCAACATGGAACGTACAGGAAAATATGTTAACAGGATGTTTAGTATAATGGGAGTTTCCCCAGTGGCTTTGCATGCATATCACTAACTCTGGCAAGTGAATATGCATTGCAAAGCTGAAGATAACCTCCTTTCTTTAGCTAAACCTGTTCCAGAAGAGATGAAAAAACATAAACAATAACACTGATGCCATCAGCTTAACACTGTTACAAGTACAACTTTGAATAGCTTAGAGACAAAAAGCATATATTATATTTATATGCACTTATGCATCATATGTGTGAGGAAATGACAAGCCTAATACAGAGAACAAGCTTCCTGATAGGAGGATATGTTTAAACTTTGACTTTTAATCTTACAATGGTTTGGAAAGGCATGCTTTCAATACCAATATGGCTTTTCATCTAAATGCACACATTTCAGTTCTATAAATGTGCTGAGAAATTGGTGGGCAATGCTGTTATAAAGCACCCAAGGTAGAGTAATATTGTAGTAAATCAAGCCATCAGCTTCTTATACTGACTGCCAAGGCTTGTTGGAAAGCTCTCGATTTTACTGCTCCTGGTTTCAGACTGTGTGGTGCTTGACAGCTCCGGGCTACTTTTACACTGCAGGAGGTTGCACACCTGCTTCTGGCACTGTGAGGATCCAAAGTAGTAAAGCAAGGGGTCAAGGCAGCAGCTCACACTGCCAATACACATAGAGAGCAGATAGGCGACGTAAGAGCTGTCATTGTGTCCTCCTGCAAACTGGACATAGTGAGTGAGCAAAATGATATTGGTCGGCGTGAAGCAAACGACAAAGACAATGAAGACGGTAATGGCCATGATAATAGCTCTGGTCTTCTTGGACCTGTTTGCCACGTTGGCAGAGCTGAGACACTGAATAATACGGATGTAACACACAGATGTAAAAATGAGGGGGATGAAGAAGAAAATGGAGCAGAAAATGGGGAAGAAGTAAAGGTAGTAGCCTGTGAACTTTTCGATTTCCAAGACGTCATGGCAGGTGGTAATCCCCAGGTCTGGTAAATGGACGGTCTGCTCAGACAGGAGAATGGGCATGACCCCGCCAATGGCCAGCAGCCACATGGCCGAACAAACAGCCAGTGCATTCTGCTGACTGCGCCAGGCGAGGGAGGCCATGGGGTAAACAACCGCCATGAAACGGTCCACACTGATGCACATCATGAGCAGAACAGAGCAGTACATGTTGCAGTAGAAAGCAGACGTGACTATTCTGCACATCCCAGACCCATATACCCAGTTGTTGCCATTGAAGTGGTAGGAGATCTTGAAGGGAAGTAAGAGAACGAACAGCAAGTCCGAAACGGCCAGATTCAGCATGTATATCACGGCTGGCTTCTTAGGATGTATTTTAATCGCGAACATGACGATTGCGATGCCATTTAGAGGAAGGCTGAGGAGAAAAACCAGAGTGTAAACTGTGGGGATGAATGCGGTCATCAAGGATCCAGTGAGAAACTGACTGGCCTCTGGCGTTATATATTGTTTGCGGACAGCTGGGATTTTTTTATCCTTCACTGGCTCCAACCCGAATCCAGATCCACTTCCTTCTCTACTACTGGACACATCTAAGTATTCAATGGGTTCATCGGTTCCTGTTACACTGAATAATGGGAAACCTCTTGGTCCGCTCTCTGGAATGACACAATGAACAAATGGAGTTATGGTAACAATTAGATAACACAATCATTTCTTCATTAACAAAATCAATAAATTCACAATTAAAAAAAAAAAAAAAGTCCTTAAGTTAAGGGCAGGCCAGTAACTTAAAGCTTAATTGATATGTTCAAACAATATATAATTTACAATAGGATTACAAATTGAGTGCCACCATTGTACAGCAACATGTTATTTACATGTTACCTAACAAGTGGAAATTAATTAATCCACATATATGGGTCTGAATATTCTGGAATATGTATCAGAGTTACAGGTTGGTAAAAATGGGTAGGCCTATATATTTGTCTGATGTAATAATGGGTAGGCCTATATCGGTCTGATGTGTAACACATGTAATGGGTATATCTGTCGACCATCAACGTCAGCCCTGTTGTAAAGCGCTTTGTGCGCTTTAGTAAATAAACCATGACAAACGGATTGATTGTGGCTTCACCCCTCGGTCATACGTAGCAGCAATGTTTTGGCCAGCATTCAGTCAATATATATTAGTAACAAAGTTATAGAGATCCAGAGTGCTCCGCATATTAAGAAAACAAACACTTACGTATACAGATCTAAACATGAGTAATAATACTACTGATCTCACAAACTCGATATAATAATAATAATAATAATAATAATAAAATGGTTGTATTTCATATAGACAGCAGACTGTCCAGCAGCGCATTCACCCTCAATCAGACAGACTGTCCAGTCCAGCCGACACAGCCGCCCCCCGTGACCCTTTGCAATTTTCCTCCTTATTTGCGCACATATTTGCAATTATTGCAATTATCAATCAGGTCCCGGACAGCAGGCCACGATAGGCATTTGATAAAATCACTAATCACTAGTTGCACAGTTACCCCCCCCCCCCGCCCCGTTATTCCTGTTCATGTTACTTTACATACATTAAAGTAAATGAATTACAAGAAAGATAAAGAAGCTTCCACCGATGATGTAAAGCACACACCCCCAAAATAATAATAATAAAAAAAACCTTGTTGGGGGCAAAAGTTCAACATAAAACATATCCCAATAAACAAATCGCAGATAAGCCACAAGACAGACAGACAACTTAAAATAAGTTTAAAACAGGGTACTTACGGTTTCCGTGTTGAGCCGTGGCCGTGAATGCAATCCACGACAGGATGATCAGTTCTCTCATCGCCATGTTTAACGCGCTGTGAGTGAACTTTCTTGCTGGTGCGGCTTAAGCGATGTATGAAAGGACACCAGCTTTACTGAACGACGATAAAGACAAAAAGCCAAAACACACTGGAGAGCCGACCCAAGAGCGCAATGCAGCCCTGCCCTGTGCGCTGCAGTCCGGCGCTCTGGAGCTGTCAGGCGCATTCCTATCCGCTGAGCTCAGCTGCCGGGCGGGAGCGCTTTATCACAGTCCAGTACTTATAGGAAATGGTTTTCTACTTGCAGCACTGAGGAGCGCCCACCCCCTCCTCCATAGACAGCTGCTGTCAATATGTTAGATTATCTAGAAGGTATTGATTTTGGATTGCGGTGACAAGTGAGGGATCTTGATGCCATTACACCACCTTTTGTGAATCATTCTATTCCTCTGCAATACCTTTTTACTGGTGTGCCGGTGAGATGTTCTCACTGAACCCTACTGGCAGTGGGGCAATGCCAGGTATTCCCCACCAAATCTGATCTGGCACAAGATTCTGCACGCACTTATCAGTCATCTTATTATGACCTGACACCCATTTCCCCCCTAACTGTTTTCGAACAGGAGAAGTCTCCTCTGTGAGTCACCATTCCAGCAGTCACAACCGTCTTCGCTTCCTTGAGTCAGAATGGAAAATAATGCAAAATCAAGCACAAACATCCTTAGAAAGGCGGGAGACAAACTGAATTCGGTCTTTCTTGAACTCCAATTCCCTGTAACGCCCCCGTCCCCCCTACACACACACGTGTGAAAAAGGTAGACATTAACCCTCCCTACCAATGTCACTGTATCCCTGATAACAACATACATTCTCACAGATGAAAAGCATAAAGTAAATGTAAGTGATTTTCAGGCTGGAACATGAAGTGAGATTCCAAAGAAGGAGTTTTCCTCAGAATGTAGGATTTAGCACAGGATTTAGTTGTGTCTGGACTGTTGCCCATAGTGTTTCGTGGCAGCAGCACACAGATGGTTAATGGATCGCTCCCTTCCCAGTTTCTCACTAAACATTTAAAATAATCCTTCTCTAGGTCAAAGTATCCCCCCCCTCTCTTAAATGCAATCCTGTGTGAGATTCATATTATGAAAAAGAAACAGATGCATTTCAAGGTTCTCATTTATTTTGATTTTAACAAAACTTTTTTTTGGCAATTAAGGCACTTTCTATTTATTAAAGAAGCACAAAGGAATTAAAGGAATGTCGCTTTGAAAAGATGCACAGCCTTGTACTATGGTGAAGGATTAAAGGGTCACATTAAATAAACAGAAAACACAGTGAGGGTTGGTGGGAATATTGCATTTTACTACTTGGTGCCTACAGATTGAGATCCTATGACCACAAGGCAGTAGTGCATATTACACAAAAATATTCATTCATGGTTTTTTTTTTACATTAAGTGAAAGCAAGTGTGATCATATAACTTTATGTATAAAAATTAATTTTAATTTTAAAATATACTCCATATACAATCACCCAGCTGAATCCGAAAACAAACACCCCCAAGCCCTTAATCAAACACCGCCAGAGATTTTTGGTTGATATTAAATAATTATTTCCAGTTAATTCAGATTAAAAGATTAATCCAGATTCAAAGGCTTTTCTTTAGTCACTTTTGTTTTGGTTCGGATTACCTCCCGAACACAGTGGCATAACATACACTGACAATTATTCAGTATTAAATCAATACTGCCATTCAATGATGAAAAATACATTCTTTCTACATCACCAATATAAAGCACACATCTGTTATTTCCTTAAAGTTCAGTCCTTTACAAAATTAAACGGTACAATAAAGTATTTCAAATGCAAGGTACAGTGAGAGCAGGACGTGGGAAGCACTGATGCAAAGAGATCCAGGTGTCCCCAAGTGCCTCACTTTCCATAGAACTTCTTGTTCAGCAGGAATATCAGGAGGTTAACGTTGACTTTAGCTTTGTCAAACATCTTCATCACCGCTACTCCCTCATACTGCAGCTGCAGAAGATCCTAGACAAGGGGCAAGAGTGGTGCCATGAAACCAGGCTCTATCGAGATTCAATTCAATATGTTACTTAGTGTGAGGTGATCAATCAGGTGATCACGGAGTCATGTAGAGAGTTAAGAGTCTGACTAGTCACGTGGAGGACACAGGTCTTTGGCACTAAAACTCTGAATTCACAAGACAAGCTTTTAAATTAAGCTTTTTGATGCATTTCATCCATGACCATATAAAGACCATGTGCGCTCATATTTCAATGACGGAATGTGTGTTCAATCACACCTCAACTAGCTGTCAACCACAAGGTACAAGACCACTTCACCTGCCTTGCTAAGGCTACTAGTCAGAAATAAAATGTTAAGATCAAATACACAATATGAAATACTTGTTTGTGGATTGGGCACAACTATCGCAATTCAGTGTTAAAATACATAATTATAAAAAAAGAAAAGAGGAGAACACAAAGTTATTCAATGCTAAGCACACTGCTGTTTCAACTCGGCAGTTTCTTTAGCTTGGTCTCTGATAATTTGAGAAAATAAATCATAAGACTAAGAATAATCTGAATTACAGATTAATCAGATCGGTTTGTCTGAATTTGCAGTATGTGCTTATGTACCCAAGAGGTTCACATGCTGTGCCAGAGTGGATCAATGCCGTAAATTAACGATTTCCATACCTGGAAGTGAAGCTGAACTTTTTCCATTTCGACTCCCATAAACTTGGCTTTCACGTCAAAGTCACCAACTTCTTCACTGGGTGAAATGTCAAACATGACATTCTTAAACCTGATGAACAGAAAAGCAGGATAATTACAGCAAAAGCTATACAAGAACATTTAACTTTTGTTGTTTTGTTTTCAGATGTAAGTGTGGTGCTGGAACTAAATCTCATTAAAATACAGATGACTAATCAGTTGGTAGATTTCAGACCAGAGGCAATCAAATAATCTATATCTGGGATATAATAGTTTGGGTCATTCAGTTTCCAGAAAACACACAAACATAGATGTGGGGTTCAATGTGTGATCTTTACCCAGCTCTTGTAACAGTAAAGTACAAACCCTTAGTCTACCACAGCCAATGAGATCCTCTTCCCACTGACCAAATTCGAAGGGGAACAAATGAGCAACACAGGAAATGGCTCCCTGTGGAGTTTAAAAGCAGGCCCAGTGCTGGGAAACTGAGCCCTCTTGGAAACCAGGGCAGTCACACCTCAGTGTCAAAGGAGTACTGTTTATAGCGTCTGCAGACTTCAGCCATTCAACACACCCCCAGGGAGCACTTTTCTGTCAAGTGGGCATGTACTGTAATTGTTGCCAGTTTTTTTGTTTTTCATGTTCAAATGATCAGTTTAATTGAAAAGAAGACTATAAAAGTATATTATAGGTGTGCACACATGCACTATAAATATCAGTAGACCCCAGCGTATTCTTCCTCGCCCCACTCACTGGTTGGCCTGCAGGCCCTCGATCTCCAGGATGACTCCTTTCTCGTGGAGCCGAGCCGCAGTGTACTTCAGCGACTGCTGCTTGAACTTCTTGCTGCCTCTCTCCTCCCCTTTCCCATCCAGCTTTATGGACCTCCTGGAGTTCCTGTGAGCAAGACATCAAAAAATGAATATGAATTATTATGGGAAAAGTTATGGAAATCGTAAGATGTAATTTATTGCGCTGAATAAATACACAAGAGAATGTACAATTAAGACTTGTTTGTTCTTCTTCTGAAGGGATGCAGTTGCTAAACTAATACATGAAATGACTAAAGCTCTTCAAAATTAAAAGAAGGTTTACACTGGGAATTGCAGGCAGTACACAGACAATCTTTGATGTTATTGTATGGAGAAGGTCAAGCTAGTGTACAAAAGGGTATGACATCGCCAAGCACAGCAACACAATGTTACTTGGACAAAAATAATCTAGATGCTTACTTTCTGTTGAGGTTGTCCAAGCAGGTTTTGATATAGGTGTCATAATAATTGATCTGGTCCTGGTAAAAGGTTGTCTTGGAGTTGAGTGCATTCAGTGTCTGCTGCAGCTTCACCAGCTCTGCCTTCCTGCGCTGACGATACCGTCTCTGGTTTCTTATATCCTGTGATCACAGAAGACATGTCATGGAACAGGTTTAAGGTGCCCCTGTGGTACTAACACCATTGTCATAACTACTTTTGCCTTCACCCAAACATGCCAATTTACCAGTGAATTTAAGAGGAAAGGGGCTGTAACATCCAATATAAAGCAATAAGCAGTAGTGTCATTTCATCATCAAACAATGTGCACACAGTACATTGCTTTACAAAGGTTTAAATTAAGATTTAAGAAGTCAGTCCTGGATTATTATAGTTAACCTGTGTTATTGAGCTTTCTTAAATTTAATCTCAGAGACATGAAATGTAGAGACTGTGATTTGAGTGCAGAGACCTTGGAGATGTCATTGATGATCTCCTGGTACTTGTTCTCTGAAGAGACCAGGCCTGCCTGCTCTAGTGTCCTCAGGTTCCTCAGGATCTTCCTTTTCTTCTGCTCCAAGGGGAGCTGCCCGTCCTCAAGCATGGACTGGCTGCTTTTCATTTTATCGGGGGTTTTGGCGTCCTGAACGGCACGCTTCTCAACTATCTTTGCATGTTCAGATTCCTGGAGGAGCAAAGAACTTGTCTGATTATGGACAAAATAAAACAGCGCTGCGTTTCGTTCAAAAGAGCAGCCTCAGGGTTGATCCTGATTAAGTGCTGCGGTCCACATTACTGCACCTGTGTGGCAGAAGCCGGGTTCTCCAAGATCTCCATCAGTGTCTCTCCTGGATGGACTCGCACCACATCCACAATCAGCTTCTTTGTTCTGTGTGACAAGGAGGAAAGGAAATAAAAAATAAATCTGTCTATTTACTTATGAGCAGTGATAAAGGATACAGAACTCTTTACAAATTAAGACCATCAACAGAAGTCAATGGAATCAACTCAACATCTCAACTTCAGTCAACTGGAAACTCGAGGCCGAATGCAACAAAATAAACCACAGAATAACGGTTTCAAATGAACTGAGCAAGTATTTTTTGATTACAACTACATATATTTCCACACACATGCACATTTTGTGTGTGGGTGTAATTAAAAAAAAAAAAAAAAAATCTATCCTGTGCCCATATCATTCACTAGTGAACTTGATCTGAGAAGCAATGGATAATATTGTGTGTGGATATGGTGATAAGCAGATAAGTGAGTTGTATTACTGACCCCCTAATAAGGGAGGACCGTGGGTTGGAGATATACTTTTATAGTCTTCTTTTCAATAAGTATACAGTCTTATCTTGTTTCCATTATTATGGGAAAGATAAGTTGTATACACAACTTTAATCTGCCTGTAGATACAGTAATTTGAAATCTCACTGTTATCCCCCCCTTTAAAACTGATAGCTTTAAGTCAATCCCCTGGGCCTAAAATGACAAACTATCTTATACCTAAAAGGAAACCTCTTTCTACCCAAATTGCTTTAACATTGAAACAATATGTCAAGCGTCAGCCAAACTAGCAACTTTATCAGTGAGTCCAGCTATTGCTGAGTCACACATCCCTTTCCTGCTGTTTTCTAGCTCACAGCAGAATGCACTGGACAAACACATGAGGGACTTTATTTACTTTAGGAACCTGGAAGAAAGTAATGGAGGTAAAAGTCACACAGAAAACAATGTTCAGATGGAGCTCAGGTTACAAAGGCAGATTCACAGGATCTGATTTTCACTTTTGAATGTTTAGTTTGTTCGTGTTTGCTTAGAATGTGTTGGAAGGATATGCGCTGTACAACCCTTATATACTAAAGAGCTACATCTATATACTTTTTAATGGAGGAGTTATTAAAAGTAGTTTAACTGTACGCATGGAGAAAACAAAATCTTGACTGACAAAAAAATATAGGCATTCATTTACCTTATTATTCAGTCCAGATTTAACATTGTCAAGGAAAGCTTTTTAAAAATAAAATGTAATCTTTATTCATAATTTGCAAATACAGTGGAAAGAATAATCGCAATGGGATCATTTGTCTTACAGGTAAAATACTAAAACATCACATTACTCTGCAGATGATTCTTGGATCCCAAAAAGGAAACATTTTAATTTCTTCCAGTTCTTTTTAAAAACCTATGCTTAAACTACATTTCCTTTCACTCAGCTCTTGTTTCTCCAGACTAGACTATCTCTTTAGAAAGCCCTGTTAACAGCACATTTCCCAGAAGTGTAAACTGACAGTAAAGCTAGCAACTGGGAAACACCTGTGGTCATAAAGACAAGGGAAACTTTACAACGCCTGGAAAATTATGTGTTCTTATGATTGTTGACCTTTGTTGACCACTGCACAACATATAACAAAGTAATCACTTGTTAAAAAAAAAGGAATTACTTTAAAGAACAGGAACTTTTTATTTGAACAAAATTGGCAAAGTTTTTTTTTGTATTTCTCTAAATGTTGGAGAAGTATCTATTTGGCGTTGCAGAGATTTCATTCCCAGCCTGTGATATTATATTTTCCCTGTCATAAAAAAAAGTGTTGAGTTACATATTAATGGTAATGAATATCAATCCAGAAAAACAATGTACAGTTATGGCTTCTAAGCACTCTTCTGTGCAGTAGGGTCATATTACATTTCCTGTTTAGATGGCTACTATCTTGCTGGGGTAACCACAATGGTCTGTAGTTTATAGATAAGGCAAGTACAGTAGATCATAATTCCATCAGACAGATGCACGCACACACACAAATGCACAAACGCTCACATGCTGCTGAGAAGCAGAGAGTACGATGGCAGGGTCTTACTTTATCATGAGGCTTTTCATGTCTTTGTCGTCTCCCTCTCGCAGCTCAAACTTGCTGGTGAGGGTGAGGGAGATTTCCGTTTTGGCAAGCTGACTTAGTGTATTCTCTTTGTTGGGGTCATTCGGGTCCACCGCTCCTTCCCCTGGAGAAAGAGGTTGAAATGGCATATTGTTCTGGCTTCCGATAGATTTACTCAGTGGAACAAGGTCAGCAATGGCAGAGCTCCACAGAACGGGAAATGCATCAAATGTAAAAGCACACCAAGACAAAACAATGCCAGTCCATTTCCCAGGTCTCTATAAAAAACAAGCCGTTTCATGTTCCAGTAAGCAATTTTCAGGAATCCGCCAAACTGCCTGCCGGAAACTAAGACCTCCAATTAACAGTTCTCACCAAAGTGTCCTGAACAGTTTGTGCCATTTAATGACATGATGGTTTGTAATATTCAAATTTGTCTAACCATGTCAATGTGGAACAGCAGTGGTTTGAAACACACAAAAGGGGAAAAAAGGAAGAGAATCTTACCCAGTAAAGACTCCACATCAGGAACATCTCCCAGATCCTCCAGTAGCTCATGCAGGAGGTCATTATGATCTGGGGATATGGCATCCTGGTGCTCCAGTACCAGCTATGGAAACAGAGGAGCATTCAGACTGAGGCAACACAGCATGGCTGCTTCGCATTATCACAGAATAACATTTGTGTACATTATCAATGTCTCGATAGCAGTTGCTTATCATACTAGAGGTTTTTCTTCTTTCCAAATATCATAGCTTTTTGGATTAAAAAACGGTCTCTACTTACAGTGGCTATAGGAAGTATTCACCCCCTTACACTTTTTCCACTTTTATTGCACACAGATGGACTCCATTCAACATGTGTGTGGATTCTGAAGGCAATTGGTGGCACCTGAGCTTATTTAGAAGCGTCATAGCAAAGGGTGTGAATACTTACTTAATGAAGACTTTTCAGTTTTTTCACTCCCCCATTTATTCCCACATTGAAAGTATTGAGTAGGTTGTGTAAATCAAAGGGAAATGAATCCCATTTAAAAACATCAAAATTTCAGGTTGTAAACAAACTGTGAAAGAGTGTAAGGGGGTGGTGAATACTTCCTATAACCACTGTAGCTAAAGCAGCTATTGCCCCTGCCAGCATCTGATATTAAACGGCTATAGCATGTATCCTAATTCAGCGGTGTGAGCACACTGCTGCAACCTGCGCAGATCAGGGATCCTGCGTGTCAAAACACCATAAAAAGCTTAACTCGGACTTTGACTGCAAAGGATTTTACTTTCAGAGAAATAAGAAACAGCTTTGAACTGCACTTAAAGGTCTTCAATATGTGAACCAAGCTTTATGACCAAACATGAAGTGTGGGAAGCAAATGGTCCATCTTTGAATGTCTGCTGTTATATTTTACAGAGGGTCGGCACAGATATGCAGTCTTCTCTAAATGACCGGCCTCAGGGCAGTGAGAAAGTTCCCTTTGCGCTGTGTGTGGGGGCGGGGAGATGGGTGACTCATGCCAGGCAGACACAATTAAGACAAAAAAGGCAGCATTCCCACAGAAGATATTCATTAGCCTGTCGTGATTTTCAGAAGTCTGCTTATCATCAAAGCTCTCCTTTAATTGGTGCATATTTTCTTTAATTTTTTCTTACACATTACATTCCTTGTTCAATTAAAATAAATCACGATTCACCCATTCATCTTAAAAGTGCTGGAGTGAAAAGTGCCTAAATTATTCAAAATGATAAAAGGAAGTTCAGCTATGCAGAAGAATTGCCAAATAGAAAATATAATATAGCTTTATAAAGATAATACTACAATGGATAGAGCATTCTGTTATACACAACAGAAAAGAAGATTGATTAGAATACATAATTGTTTATAACATTAAACAATTATAGGGACTAATCTTTGTATACTATATACACATACATACACACATGTATATTTATATACACACACGATACACTTAGCATCTGACTTTGCGTCAGGCAGGGGTTCCCAAACCTATATTCAAAATAATGTTATTGTAGCATTAAAATCTGTTTCTCCTAAACAGGAAGTAAAAAAACAATGGTGTCGCATAAAACCATATATGGGTGTTTTTCAACTGTTTATCACAAAGGTCAAAGGCAAATTGAATATGACTATGGTTTTTGAACATGGGCCAGTTTCACAGATAGAGCTAGTTGGGCATCTGGATTTCAGGCTACACTTATTAGACAGTATTATGATTTACGATTCATTTCTTGGCAGACACCATTATCCGGGCGACATACAAGATATTATCAATATTAAAAGGATCTTTAGTCACTGACTGAAGACTACTATAAATCTTTATGGAACCAGGGTGGTTGTTCTACAGCCAGGTTTGGCGACTGTACAAGGACCCACCCAGTCTTACCGAATGAGTGTTGATGACTTCCTCTATTGAAATGTAAATGACAGGTTTGCTGAGAGTCACAATGTCGGAGTATTCATCAACATTGAACTTTTCCTCAGGTGAGGGGACATCACACGCTGCCTGGAAAAATTTCCTGAAAGACAATAAAAAACAAAACTAAAACAAACTTATCCTGATATTTGAGCAAAATTATCTTTGCAACATTATACTTTATGATAAGGTATTGAAACTGATATTGAAGAAATATATGTATATGTATATTTGAACAACTTAAACTACTTGGGCATATATGATCAGGGATGCTCACCCTACCTGAATTTCTGATAGGTCTGTGATATGTAGTTGTTCATGGAGGTCATGTGCGCATTGTCCCCCTCAAACAGCTTGTTGGCGGCTGAGTGCTGTAGCACCTTGGCCACCGAGCCCAGGTTCCTGCGCTGGTCTGTGTGCAGCTGTCCCCCAGCAGTGATGTCAATGATGTCGAAGCCATCGGGGGCAACGATGGCAGGGTTCATATAGCGGTAGTACAGCAGGTTCCCCACAATCTGCAACGACAGACGGACACAAACACAACCTCCACTTAACCCCAAGTCGTGCAATTGCTATGCACTTCCAATGCAGATCATACTGTTAGCAGAAGAGAATAGCAGGAAACATCAGGCACTTAATGCTAGAATAGACAGTGCTTCATCACGACTACAAATAAAGATACTGATGACTCCAACATAGCGGACAGAATACGTAGTACAACATAACTAAACAGCAAAACTAGTTTACACAGAAATAAAGTATAACTAATAAATAACAGATAAATGATTGCTTCACTATAGTAAGATTTCTTTAGGAGCATGTTCTTTTAAAAAAAATAAATAAATAAAAAATAAATAAAAAAAATAAAGCTGCTACCTTTAAAAGCTCATCTTCTGTTGCATCTGGGAATTTCTCATGCAGTGAATTCTTCAGAACTTTGGCTATGTATCTCATGCCATAACTACATGCAAACAGAGGAAATACAGGGATGCTTAAAAACATGAGGTAGATGTGCTTCTGAAACATAATGGTGAGGAGGAAGCTTAAAAAACAAAACATTAAAAACACTTATAAGATAATCATGAAATGACAGCACAAAAATAAAACTGATTCTATGGCAAGCTCTGCATCTAACATTAAGTATTTGCAAATATCACAACAAGTGCATAAGTCACACATAAAACATTTACCACAGAAATGGATAACAGCCCTGAAACAGGAATTACTTTTTTTGCATAACAGTTTATAGGCTTTAGCTTTTATTGAACATCAACACCCTCTGGTGGACACTACAGAGCGCTATTTGCACTGGCTTCCAGAACAGAAGCTTTGGGAAAGAATTGGATCTTCATTCTGGGTGTCCCTTGTACACTGAGCCAGTTTGTGGTCTCAGACTTACGGAATATTATCCAAGGAGGACACGATGGAGTTGAGCACTTTGTCCGTGGCAGTGCGCAGACTCCGGTTTGATACTTCCAGTTTAGCCCTCACTTCCTCGTGAGATAAGGCCTGTTCTGTTGTGACTTCATAAGGCAGTTTACTGAAAAAAATTTTTTTTTTATATATGAACATGAAGTACTTTGACAAAAACAGAAATAAAATAAAGTACATGAGCAATATGCCAAATATTGGCAGCAAGTCATTTGTTACGCAGCTCTTAACAGAACACCCTGCTACATGACATGACTACATTGGCTATGTTACAAAAAGGGCCAGATTCCCTGTAGCAAACTTACAAATACAATAACTCGCATCATTCATTTTTCTGGCACTGAAATTATTTAAAAGAACGTTGTACACACAACACAGATCTTAAGAATGTACACAACAGAAAATGGTCATTGTGAGAAAACAGGCTAATAATGTAATTGACTAACAGCTATAACAGCACTTCTGGATTTGAAACATTGTGCTGCAATAGCGACTCTGAAGAGCATGTCTCAAGCTGCTGCTGTGGTAGGGACTGCCTAATGGAGTGGTAAAATAAAAATTCAAGATTTAGGAATAACTTTTGTGAAACCTATTCATTAAGGAGTACACTAAATAAAGAGGAATTGTACCTATAGTATTTTTTAATTTTAAATATATTGTGACTATTTCATCCATAAGCTTTGAATATATTTAGTAATATAATAATCACAGATCACAGATGAAGTTGGCACATTTTCCATTCTGTAGTTCGACAGTGGGGAGAGGAAATGTTTGCCTCTGAGAGAACCACTATTATTAATGGAAAACTGCTTGTGGTTTTTGCCTAGAATAGTACACTGACCTTGCCTCTCCTGTGGCCGTTTCAAGTTGATTCACCCATGCCTTATACACATCCACTGGGTTGGTGTTTATGCCCAGGGATTTGTCTTCAATGATCTCTTTAACCACGGGAGCCAACAGCTGCCTCAGAGCGTTCTGACCTCGCGCCCCACGGTTAAAGCTGACCACCATCTTAATGACGGTGGGGTTGCCAGTGACAATGTCCTGTATCTGGTCCACCTTAGACCTGCATTATGGGGAGAAAAACAAAAACCAACAGAAGTCAGAAGATTAATGCTTTATATGACATCCATTGAACCTGTGGTCTCACAGTAGCGTTTGCAAAGACTGAAGTTTTATATAACAATGTTTTCTCTGCGCGATGCCTACTTTATCTCCTCCTCCAGAGCCGTTTTGAAGAGTTTCAGCAGCAGGTATTCTTCTCGCTGGTTAGAGGCATAGTTGTACAGTGTGAAAATGACCGTGTCCATGAACTTTGTGGACTTGTTCTGGGGCATTTGGAAGATCAACTTGGCCAAATATGTAGGATTGGTCTGCAAACGAAATTATAAAACAATTATAAAATATTCCCCCCCCCAAAAAATAGCACATTATTCTTGGTCACAGTAAAGCAGGAATAACCTTATTTGCTACATAAACTGTTATCCATAGGCCCTCAATATATCATTGGCACTGCAAGGCTTGACCCTTTGCAATCTGATTGCCTGCATTTCCTGCCACCCACTAAACAACACATGTTCGGCAGAGTCTACTAGAAAGAGCTGTACAGATAATATATATTTGTCTGGATTACAAATTAAGATAAACCAAAGGAATCCCAATAGGCATCTATTATTCTTGCGTTTCTGCTTGTACATGTTAGTCTTTCTTCATTCTAACATTTTACAGGAAATGTTTCACGCTGTGATCTCATAATAATCTGTCCCAGCTTGTACTGTGTAATCATCCGTATCCTTAGTCCAGAAAAGTCATTACTGTTGCAAAGTTACGCAAACTCTGGAAATAAAGACACAGATATTTTTGCAGATAATATACTATAAAAGATAGATATAATAGCAGATACTCTAATAGATCTTTTTCTTGTCCCAATTCTTGCAATACAAATCTGAAATGGGAGACAATCTTTACCTGAAGCAGATAGAAGAAATGTTGGTAAGCTTCCAGTTTCTTTCTCTTCTCCTTGCTCAGGCCTTTAATACCCTGCTTATCGCCCATGCCCATGTCGCCAACCTGCCCTTTGCTCTTCTTGTTTAACTTTTTGCTGTGAGACACAACATCCTGTTGTAACAATTAGAAAAAGATTGATGTTTTTTTGTGATTCCCCAATGGTGTTTCTATTCAGAGGTCTTTAGTTTTGGGTCAAACATCATGGTTGCACATCCCCTTTGCCTTCATTTAAAGTCTTCAGAAAAACTAACATCTGTGGTGGCTTTGTCAAATGAATACAAATAAATGTAAATGTGAAAGATGCACAGGATGTAAAATAAATACAAAATTAAATAAAACTGTTGTCGGAGAAATTCTTGGGCAATCTCATTTAATGGGGTTCAAGGTCAAAATTACACTATAGGCTTTTGCACAGAGCACCAACAGTGCTGCCCACCATAAGGCCTCACATCAGGCCTATACCCCAGAAGAGCTCTGACTCTGACCTGCAGGGTGATCCTGTTCTTCACCAAGAGCCCAATCTTAATGTCCATCAGATTGAGGTCTTTCTCCATCTGTTGGTTAGACCTGATCTTGGTGACGACCTCTTCTCGCAAGCGGGTCATGTCCAGCTCCTCCTGGAAGTCCAGGTTGCTTTGATCCAGCAGATGGACAAACTTGCGCACCACGTTGAGAGGAGGGTTTGAAGAGCCGGCTGTGGCGAGAGAAACACAGAACAGACACTGAACTGCATGCCAAGGTGTTAATTCATGCCAAGCAACAAAGACAGACTCCTGTAAGAGTGAAAGAACGTCCCTTTACGGGCCATTCTGTAGGTCGTGTTTACAGCAGGGCATCAAAAAACACTGAGGGTTACAGACCTTCCCTGTCCCCCTGAAATCTACAGGAGATAGACTTGAGTTTTTACGAATATGCCGGGTCTATCACCCACTGTTTTTAAAGGATGAAAACATTTAATTTGAAAAGAACCTGGAAGAAATGTATATGACCATTCCCCATTTCAGTGTTTTTCTCCTCATTAGGAGATTCTGGTGTGATTTCAAATGTCAAAATTACCATTAATCAGTGCAAGAATCCAAGTAAAGGGCAAAAGCATATTCAGATTATTAAAATAATTCCTAAATTGTTTAACTACTTTGAGGCTATATTAAATGCTTTTATTTATTTTCACAACAATCATGAGGTAGAATTACCCAACAATCCCAGCAAGTGTAAAATCAGTGTAAACATTCAATAAAAACCCTGATATTTCACAACATGAAGTACTCACTCAGTGTCCTGTAATCCTCTCTGGCTTTATTTGCCCTCAGGAAAGCTTGAATCTTAACAATTTCCTTTTCCTGGATAAATGAAAAATGAAAAGAATAAAGTAGTCACTTAGAGGTCTTTAAGTGATTGGCCTTCTGGTAGCTTTGAAAATCTCTTCAAAATATTCAAAAAAACTAAAATGGAAGGAAATATATTCTCATAGCTTGTTTATGTATGAATCACAATGAGTTTGTATCTGCTTGACATTAGACTGCAGTTCACAACCTCATCTTCATTGCTATATCTGTATCATAAATAGAGACTTGGATGTCCTTGGATATATATGTATAGTGTACCTAAACCTAACAATGCATAGATGAAAAAGCCAGATAACCTTCACTTACATGGTCTTTAAAATACTGAAGCCTTTGAGAATATCTTCGTTTTGCAGTCCACATTTTCACCCATGACTGAATCTAAAATGAAGACCAGAAACAAGCACCAATCCCATCAAAGCTCTCCATATGCCTCAGAACATATCCCTTCTCAAGCATGCCTTCAATGTGTGATGTTCATGTTCAAGTAACTATAAATGGCAAAGACTGTGAACCACACAGCTATCAATACTGACAATGATAATGCAGCACAGTGGAATCAAGACTCATCAGCATGAAAAGCAGGTGAACCCTTCTCTTTGCTCGGTAGATTCGAACATTAAGACTAGATCAGATCCTATCATGATTCCAACGTTTTAATGAGTTTTCATTTTTTTTCAATTTTGTAACTTTAAAATATTGTTTAACATGCACACAAACATACATGTCTGTATACAGTTTTATGTTGTTTTCACATCAGAAAAAGGGATTCAGTTAAAAGCAGTGATGCAGGTCCAAATGAGGTAAAACTATTTCGGCATGTATCACATAAAAGGGAGATTGTTCAGATAACCACAATGTAATCAATATCAGAGGAAGTCTAATATTCTAGCGACCGGAACACCAGAACTAAGTAATTTACATATTGTTGTGCATCTCTGGACTTACAGTATAATCGATGTCCTAAATATTATCAGTTACCTTGACGATGGCTGCCGCATTATCCTGCAGTACTTTCAGTCTGTCCTTGTAAGTCTTCCTCTGTTTATATCCTTTCCAAGAAGCCTGTACAGAAAGTAATTTTTTTAATGAAACCGACGTGATTTTTGTTCTTATAGATTTTCCCTCGAGATGTTAAACGCCAGGTTTCTCAAAATAGATGAATTCATTAGGTCACAAAATATAAGTACACAAATGCTTACGGAGACCTAGCATTTTCTCATCATGCCTCTGTGTGACAAGACCAAACAAATGGAATATGGTCTAAACTGATGTGGCAAGAAAGCAGCATTTTTCTGAACACATCTAAATATACAAAGTCAGATGCATTCTTCTAATTCACATCTACGGACAGAACTGGATTACAGAGATGATTACACTGGGGAAAATGGATTGAAAAATAAATTAAAATCAGGCTTTCCGTCACACGCAATTGTGTCCTTCCCTCCTCAAAGATGACAAATGTTAAATGGCCCACAGGTGAACAGGTACTCCAGTTTAAATCGCATTCCAAAATTATGAAGATGCAGAATAGCGAGATTTAGTGTCAGTTTACCCACATTTCTTTAAATAACCAGAGAATGCATTGCCTGAGCAACTGGGTTCAAGAAGTAAACCAGCAATAATGGTTAATAATCAGACTAGTCAAGACTAGAAGTGCAGAAAGCAGCAGTGCCAGTCCTGAGTGCGGGTTTGTACCTGCAGCCTGATGACTGTGGGCTCCTGTCTGCGGAGGTACTCCCGTCTCTTGCAGTGTGACGTCCTCACCAGGTAACCCCGGGCCCTGGCCTGCAGCTGAATGACGAGGTTCTCGTGAGCCAGCCACAGCTGCTCTCGGTTATAATCCGCAGTGATGCCCCCGATGATGCTCTAATGGAAGGATACATTGTTAATTGTATTGTTGTTTTGAAATAATATAAATTCACTGCTTGGCTGTATCTGCATTGTAAAATATTAATGGGATATAATTGCAAAACATCTTCACACAAGAAACAAAAACAACAAAACAAATGGAGAGAAAACCACCATCATTATAAATAGATTGCAGATAAGAGCAGGAACGTGCCTGTATTTCCTCCTTGGAAAGCTGAGTGTTATTTTGCACAAAGCCATCTGGCTCAGCCCACATATTCTCTCCGCTTTGCAAGTTGTAGAAGAAAGCAAATTTGTCCTTGATTTTGTGCTTCACCCAAACACTGCCGTTGCATCCTGTAAGAGACCAATTGAAAAAAATGATGTGCAAGAAACTGGGCAAAATTCACACTTACTGAAGGACATTATCTTGATTTAAATAAGGAAAAGTTGCATTCACTTTAAAAAGTTGGACAGCCGACATTGATGTTGGTGGGCCGCACTGTTGATGTCACAGTAACTTTGTCTGATTTTTAAAAGTAATATTTTAGGATAATGTTTAAAAAGAAAAAACATCATATAGAACAGCCATCATATTTTTATATTTATATCTATTATTAAAGTTGTGTACACAATAGATGCTACTTGCATTATTATCAAATACATTCCCTCTACACCTATTTCTCCTCTGCATCTTGCTAATTTCTTCCTTCCCACTAAATTCCTCTCCTTCACAGGAGATCTACTACAGTGAGGGAAAAAAGTATTTGATCCCCTGCTGATTTTGTACGTTTGCCCACTGACAAAGAAATGATCAGTCTATAATTTTAATGGTAGGTGTATTTTAACAGTGAGAGACAGAATAACAACAAAAAAATCCAGAAAAACGCATTTCCAAAAAGTAATACATTGATTTGCATGTTAATGATGGAAATAAGTATTTGACCCCTTCGACTTAGTACTTGGTGGCAAAACCCTTGAGGGATTTTGTCCCACTCCTCTTTGCAGATCCTCTCCAAGTCATTAAGGTTTTGAGGCTGATGTTTTCTAACTCGAACCTTCAGCTCCCTCCACAGATTTTCTATGGGATTAAGGTCTGGAGACTGGCTAGGCCACTCCAGGACCTTAATGTGCTGCTTCTTGAGCCACTCCTTTGTTGCCTTGGCTGTGCGTTTTGGGTCATTGTCATGCTGGAATACCCATCCACAACCCATTTTCAATGCCCTGGCTGAGGGAAGGAAGTTCTCACCCAAGATTTTACGGTACATGGCCCCGTCCATTGTCCCTTTGATGTGGTGCAGTTGTCCTGTCCCCTTAGCAGAAAAACACCCCCAAAGCATAATGTTTCCACCTCCATGTTTGACGGTGGGGATGGTGTTCTTGGGGTCATTCCTCCTCCTCCAAACACGGCGAGTTGAGTTGATGCCAAAGAGCTCGATTTTGGTCTCATCTGACCACAACACTTTCACCCAGTTCTCCTCGGAATAATTCAGATGTTCATTGGCAAACTTCAGACGGGCCTGTATGTGCTTTCTTGAGCAGGGGGACCTTGCAGGCGCTGCAGGATTTCAGTCCTTCACGGGGTAGTGTGTTACCAATTGTTTTCTTGGTGACTATGGTCCCAGCTGCCTTGAGATCATTAACAAGATCCTACCGTGTATTTCTGGGCTGATTCCTCACCGTTCTCATGATCATTGAAACTCCACGAGGTGAGATCTTGCATGGAGCCCCAGACCGAGGGAGACTGACAGTTATTTGTCACCTTCTCACCAAGCTGCTTGGCAATGGTCTTGTAGCCCATTCCAGCCTTGTGTAGGTCTACAATCTTGTCCCTGACATCCTTGGACAGCTCTTTGGTCTTGGCCATGGTGGAGAGTTTGGAATCTGATTGATTGATTGCTTCTGTGGACAGGTGTCTTTTATACAGGTAACGAGCTGAGATTAGGCGCACTCCCTTTAAGTGAGTGCGCCTAATCTCAGCTCGTTGCCTGTATAAAAGACACCTGGGAGCCAGAAATCTTGCTGATTGATAGGGGATCAAATACTTATTTTCCTCATTAACATGCAAATCAATTTATAACTTTTTTGAAATGCGTTTTTCTGGATTTTGTTGTTGTTATTCTCTCACTGTTAAAATACACCTACCATTAAAATTATAGACTGATCATTTCTTTGTCAGTGGGCAAACGTACAAAATCAGCAGGGGATCAAATCATTTTTTCCCTCACTGTACCTACTTAACCCCAATCCCCACATTGTCCCACTGCAACTAATTTCCCCCCCGATATGTTTCATTTTTCTCACTACTTTCTGGATTTTACCTTTCTGATTTCAATGCCAACATCTCCCCTATCCTTAAGAAACCTCCCCCCACATCCTTCCAAATCTCTCATTCAGTCTAAAACTGTGGAAGGTGCAGTGATTGCCTTTCATCTCTGAACACTTTCTGCCCGATCCACTTCAATCTGGTTTCAATCCTGGTGTCAAATGGTCTACATTCTCCTCTCTATTTGCTCAGATTTGGGAGTCTCCGGCACTGCCCTTGCCTGCTTGAGCCCCCATTTTTCTGACCTCTCCTCCCAGCCTTTTCTGGCCTACTAGAGTAGTTTGAAAATGGGAAAAAAGACAGCAACATACACTAGCATTCAAAAGTTTGGGGTCACTTAGAAAAGTCCTTGTTTTCGAAAGAAAAGCACATTTTTTGTCCATTAAAATAACTTAAAATTGATTAGAAATATAGTGTAGACGTTGTTAATGTTGTAAATGATTATTGTAGCTGGAAATGGCTGATTTGTAATGGAATATCTACATAGGCGTACAGAGGCCCATTATCAGCAACCATCAGTCCTGTGTTCCAATGGCATGTTGTGTTTGCTAATCCAAGTTTATCATTTTAAAAGGCTAATTGACCATTAGAAATCCCTTTTGCAAGTATGTTAGCACAGCTGAAAACTGTTGTGCTGATTAAAGAAGCAATAAAACTGGCCTTCTTTAGACTAGTTGAGTATCTGGAGCATCAGCAATTGTGGGTTCGATTACAGGCTCAAAATGGCCAGAAACAAAGAACTTTCTGCTGAAACTCGTCAGTCTATTCTTTTTCTGAGAAATGAAGGCTATTCCATGCGAGAAATTTCCAAGAAACTGAAGATTTCGTACAACGCTGTGTACTACTCCCTTAAGAGAACAGTGCAAACTGTCTCTAACCAGAATAGAAAGAGGATGGGAGGCCCCGGTGCACAACTGAGCAAGAGGACAAATACTTTAGAGTGTTTGAGAAACAGACGCCTCACAGGTCCTCAACTGGCAGCTTCATTAAATAGTACCTGCAAAACACCAGTCTCAGCGTCAACAGTGAAGAGGCGACTCCGGGATGCTGGCCTTCTAGGCAGAGTTGCAAAGAAAAAGCCATATCTCAGACTGGCCAATAAAAAAAGATTAAGATGGGCAAAAAGAACACAGATACTGGACAGAGGAAGATTGGAATAAAGTGTTATGGACAGACAAATCTAAGTCTGAGGTGTTGGATCACAAAGAACATTTGTGAGACGCAGACCAAATGAAAAGATGCTGGAGGAGGGCTTGACGCCATCTGTCAAGCATGGTGGAGGCAATGTGATGGTCTGGGGGTGCTTTGGTGGTGGTAAAGTGGGAGATTTGAACAGGATAAAAGGGATCTTGAAGAAGGAAGGCTATCACTCCATTTTGCAATGCCATGCCATACCCTGTGGATGGTGCTTGATTGAAGCCAATTTAATCCTACAACAGAACAGTGGCCCAAAGCACAGCTCCAAACTATGCAAAAACTATTTAGGGAAGAATCAGTCAGCTGGTATTCTGTCTATAATGGAGTGGCCAGCACAGTCTTTGGATTTCAACCCTATTGAGCTGTTGTGGGAGCAGCTTGACCGTATGGTACGTAAGAAGTGCCCATCAAGCCAGTCCAACTTGTGGGAGGTGCTTCAGGAAGCATGCGGTGAAATCTCTTCAGATTACCCCAACAAATTGACAGCTAGAATGCCAAAGGTCTGCAAGGCTGTAATTGCTGCAAATGGAGGATTCTTTGACAAAAACAAAGTTTGAAGAACACAATTATTTAAATTAAAAATCATTATTTCTAACCTTGTCAGTGACTATTTCCTATTCATTTTGCTATATTTCCTATTCAAACTCATTTCATGTATGTTTTCATGGAAAACAAGGACATTACTAACTGACCCCAAACTTTTGAACGGTAGTGTATATGCACATATAGTAAACATGTAGCTGTACATCATACCTAATATCAAAGGCTAGTATATTATAGTGCCATTAGTTACTGAACTAAGCTTTTACCGAGACTTTGTGAACCAACTTATTGGGCAACTGATTGCTTCTGAACTAGGCCTCAAGCTGAGCACCAGGGCTGTTTTATGGTTTTCTCTATGATTATTGTGAAAACATAACTTCTCTACCTTCTCCAGTGTTTTGGGTCTGTTTCTCTGACAGGTTGTTAAAGTAAGTGTCTGCACACTCTGGCTGCACGCCCCGGAGGCCGGCGTCGGGTCTTGTCAGTGCTGTCAACGTCTTCTGCACGTCTCCCCCCGCTACCTCACGATTAATATCTGCTATTGCAGCAGCCACTAGAAAACACAATATCTTTTACTTAACATTAAACGGAGCTACTCATACATTAGTACTTTACAGTCAATAATATTTTAAAGAATAGTTGAGGAATAATAAAGAAAAATTATGACATATGAAAGTTTTGTTTTTGCATTCCAGCCTTCAGATCCTAGGAAATAAAATTTAAATCAAGAAGGGGCATCTTATGTCATGAAAATATTTACTTGAAGTGCAGGGGATTCATTAATACATCCCCAAAAACAAAAACAACTTTTCATCAGCTCAAGATACCAATTTCACAACAGCTAAGGGCAGGTTTCTCTCAATGCCACATCCATACATTTAATGGCCTCTTCTTCGTTCCTGTTGGCACAGTGAATCCCGTCCTGGATCTGGTCCAGCCACAGCTCAGCCGAGCCATCTCCAGAACTCTACAATCACAATACAGCACAGAGGTATCAGTCAGAACCAGCACATTCAACTGCCTGTTGTTTACTTCTAAAATCATCAGGTTGTGCAATCTGATCTGTGTGGGCTGGCCCAAATCTGAACTATAGATAAAGAACTATAGATAAAAAGCATTGCTATTACACAAAAGATTACTTCAATTACAAACAAGCTAAATTGAAAAATACACTTACAAGTACAATTCAATGAATAGCAAGTTAGATTTAGGCAATAATAAACTATTAGGATATTTCTCTTTGAGCTTTTGACATGACTTAAGATATATTTTCCTTCAGTGTTCCATTTTAGTTCAATTCCTAAGGACTTGTTTTTGGCACAGCTTTCTTCAACTTTTTTTTTTCCTCGCCCTAATCTCCACCCACATGTTGGTTAAGGTTCAGTGGCAAACCAGCCTGACACACATAAAAGGAATTCAGCTGCTGACAAACTCCCAGGAAGTAGCTCGGCCAGCCTTGGAGTAGATAAGGAAAACAGCTCTGTTTGTTTCATGCTCACACTTTAATGGACATTACTGTATATGAAGATGAAGGCACCACAACGCATTCATAGAATCAAAAAATATACATTGACCTTCTTATCCAGATAAAGAAGGACCAAGCAACAAAGTGCTGTAAACGGAAAATAGAGATGAAAAAACACCTGATTTTACCAGTGCTCATATTAATATTCCTGGGATCTGCTTCACCACAGAGAGGTAAGCTGTATACATGTTTAAGGAAGTCAGATAAGTAAGAGACAACAAAATAAATGGCAAAAAAACATGATTTCTATTAGAGGGACACATTACTTTGAAGGCTGTGGGCTTGATAGTTGGATATTCTAAATGTATAACTTTAGAAGTATATATTATATCTCAAGACAAGGCACTATATTAGGAATGTTACAGCTTAGTTCAAGAAATGTTTCCATCAAAAACTAGGTCATTTCTGAACCCTCGAGAACTTAGTAGATTACAGCTGCTAATATTTAATCTGCTGTATGAAGTTAAATCCTCGAAGATGAAGCCATCATTAAATTATTGCATGTTTGTGTGCATACTGACCATGAACACTTTAATTGAATAACTACATTTTTATATTTTGTCTTACGTTTACATATTTGCTTTCCAAAGTCAATTTAAATCAAGCCCACTGATTTACTAGAAGTAAAATTGGATATCATTATCCTCATTAATAATAATAACAACAACAACATACAAATACATAAAATACATTTAAACCTGCCACCATTATTATTCATTTAATAGATTACTAAATATCGGATAAATAGATTACAGAGTTGCAGTCTGACAAGTACTGGTATTTCTCATAAGTATAGTTTAATATGTATTTAAATGAAATGGGGAATAACTGTCAATGAATCCTTGTTTTGAAGGATTATCTTTTCCTTATTAATATGATTATATTTATCCTTTTCAATCGCTATATACAGTAACTCTACATATATACATTTACAACAAGTATTCACACCTTAATTAATAATTATGCTGTGATTCATTAAACTATATTTATTTTTAATTTTTATATATATATTTATTCAACACTCATTCAGCCTAGAGAAAACTATACAAGATTCCACTTGGCTTATTAGGTGTGTAAATATTTGACACTACATGGAGTGATGAAGCTTGGGTGTGATTCTTCGGTGGTAAATGTTTTACAGGTAGTAAGTCACATACACCTTATCACCACTAGAATAATCATGCTTTCAAAAAAGCATTACCTGTGTTCCCAGAACAGGAAAAGGCTCAAGGCCAAGTGAGAATAATCTGCCACGGGACTGTACGAATCATTTGCTCAGCATTTCTTTTCATATTTTCTAACAGTTTTGCATTCTGAACATTTGAATGATTCTAAAATTCTTTATGATTCTTATTGAAAACTGTATTAACAAAAATCTTGTATTATTCTCATTGCTACGATCAACAGACAGGCCAGACCCCCAGAGAAATGGCAGTAGTTTTCCTCGTCCCAAAACATTTCCTATGCTGGCCAGAATTGGAAACCACTCATCTCCTAAGGTTGATGTCTATGTCATCGAGTACTTCACTGGTCACCTGAGCACTCGGATTATTCCGGTCATCTCCCTCTTCACTATAGCAGTGGGAATTCCATCAAACATTTTGATTTTGTGGGTGCTAATATTCAAAACGAAGAAGTACTCCATAGCCATCCTGTACATTGGCCTGGCTCTGTCCGACCTGCTGTTCTTAGTCATGCTCAGTTTTAAAGTGCACTACCACTTAAATGACAACAACTGGATATTAGGAGAAGCAATGTGCAAAATGGTGACTGCCGCTTTTTATGGAAACCTTTACTGTTCAATTTACATCATCATGTGCATCGGCGTTAAGAGATGCATGGCCATCGTGTTTCCCTTCGCCTACAGGACCCTGCCCAAAAGAAGATGCACTATATTGAGCTGTATCCTGGTTTGGATCACTGTCACCTGTGCTATGCTGCCCCAGTTCATGATCAAACAAAGCTACCCTCTCTCTCTACTAGAGATCACCACTTGTCATGACGTGCTCCCTCTCATGGACCTACCAAAAGCCTACCTGTTTTACTACTTGTGCATGACCCTTGTGGGCTTTTTTATACCCTTCCTTGTCACTACACTCTGCTACATTTCCATAGTCTGGCAGTTGGACAGGTCTGACCACGAAAGGATTTACTACGTTAGAATGTGCGTCTTGGTTTTAATAATTTTCACGCTTTGCTTTATGCCAAGCAATGTCATCCTTTTCATTCACTATGTCAAACTGTACACCTCCAATGAAGGGAACTTCTACAGTTATCACAGTGCGGCAGTCTGTTTGTGCAGCCTACATAGCTGTCTGGATCCTTTCCTCTTTGTGTTCATGTCAAGAACCTCAGGCTACAAGCACAAGCGCATTTCATTCAATGGGAACAATCTAAGCCTCTCTACCTAAGAGCTCTGCAAATCAATGGCCAGGAACATCTTTAAAATAATTCCAAAGGAGAACGGAAAATAGATAACATTTTACTTGAGCTACAGGGTCTCCGACAAACAATTCACAAGGTTGTTTATGCTTTATTGAATGGATTTTGTTTCTATAAAAATCATGATGACCCGACACCGATTTGTTTTTTCTTAAACCCTAGCATGGAAAGTTAAATGTATCTGCTTTTCATATTATATTCTGTTTGGAATCTGGGGGGATAAACACCTTTCTGTTATGAATAAATGTTGTGCATTTGAAAGAAATTTGACCTGCCAGTTAATTTCCCATTTCACATCACCTTCTGATAGTACAGGTCTCCACTGCCATACACCCCTGTATCTTTCACATGGCCTTTTCTATACTTCATGGTGGGCTGCAACAATATTTTAAACTAACTTCTTCTGCACAAATATTCTCCACAGTTGTTACTCTGTAGATCTCCCCTGGTATTACCTCACATATGTCCGCTTTAGTTTGCTGTAGAACATCATGATAGTGCCTGGCTGTCGGGGGATTCACTCCCTGTAGTTTGGCTGTAGGCATCAGTAACGCTTCCAGAGTCTTTTCAGGGTCCCCAGAATCAAGAGCCTCATTTATCAGACCAATAGCAATGATTCCTAGGAGAAAAAAAAAAAAAAAAATCAGAATTAAAATCTCTCTGCTGTGAAAAAGACCTGCAAGCCAAGTTCGTATTGACGTTCCTTTAGAGTGTGCCCTGTGGAATAGCATGTCTAATAATGCATTAGTTATTCTTATGTGGAAAAAGATGGCTGGATTTCCAATTTTCTCTCTTGAGACAAAGTAGCCTTTGATATAGAAAGGTCTGACATATTTCAGGGCAGTTGGGAGAAAATACTAAAGACATTATAGGTTTTAACAGAAATATAATGCAGTGCCACTAGCATTGATACTGAAAGTCCCTTCATTATAGTACCCCACGTGGTCTCAAATGACCAGTAATTATTTTATTCATTGTAAGCATTGACAAAGTTTAATACACCTTAAAGACCAATTGTTTATTGACTAATTTCCTAACAAAGTATCTTTAGCAGAGAGATTTCCTTAAAATAAAAACACCTACTTTCATGCTCCTCGTGGACCTGGGTGTTGATGGCATCGATGCATTTCTGGATGTCATTCCAGGTCAGAAACTCTTGTCCCTGAGCAGCTGCTTCAGCCTTGAGAGAGATCAGCATCTCGGCATACCTGCCACATAGACATTATTTTAACCATTTGTATTTGGCCGTCACTTACATGATTTCTTTCGGAGGGTTAAACCTCCAGTACTATTAAGGAACACTGTGTTCTGACATGAGAGGGAAACACAAAGTACCACCAAAGCTACGGCACAGAGACGTTGATATAACATTGCCATCTACTGGTATATCTAGGTAATTTATTGTTGGTTTAATGCAGTTTCTCCAATGTATGCTTATTGTACTTTGTACTGATTGTATTTCTGCACTTTATAATGTTTTGAAAATGTTCTCATGTAAACTGTAAGTCACCCTGGATAAGGGTGTCCAATAATGAATCAATAAAAGAATGAAGTCAGTACTGATGTAACGAATGTGGTAGCTGGGGGCAAGGGACATGGATACGGGGGCAGGGGTGCGCACCTCTGCAGGCTGTCAGGGTCCATGTTGCTGAAGCCCATGGGCGAGTCGCTGAGCTGCTCGATTACTCCCTGCGAGTCCCTGCTGTCCAGCACCTGGTTCAATACAGCCACGGCTGACAGCATCTCCACAGCGACCGAGAGCTCCTCATGTCCCAGGTCCGCCTGTACCAAGCCACATCACACAGAACAGGTCACCCATACACTGCTCAAATAAAAACCTAACCGTAATACCTCTGTCAGTGCTGTACTGAGATGTGTGGTTTATATTACTTTAACAAAGGGGTGTGATTTGCTTGCACTCATGCGGTGTATCAATATGCACAATCTGCACGTGTGCTTAACTCCTCAGCTGTGGCTCAGTGGTTGTTCAGGTAGCAGTGCAGGGTCAGGTGCTCAGTAATGTGGAGGACTGAGTGTGGGCTTACACCAGGGCTCTGTTTCTGCAAGTTGAACAGCTCTGACTGATAGAGGTCGGCCGCCGACTCGTACACGATGGGGAGCTGCGCTGCAGGGTTCTGGAGTTCAGCGACGGTGTGGGGGGGGCTGCCTCTGCGGATCGCAGTGTTGATCGCAGCAACAGACTCCAGTTCTGTGAAGGTGTCAGATAAATCACAATCAAAATCAG